>NW_013666641.1:3848-60945 GCF_000517525.1 Limulus polyphemus | reverse complement strand
CTACTAGATATTAATTAAATTATAAATATATTAATTCATGTGAATATGACTGAATATTTTTCTTAAAAGGTGGTGTCTATTTACTTGTGACCACGCTGTGTATAAATCCCAGGAGCTTCCGGCAGGAGGATGGGAAGGGGGGGGGGGGAGGTTGCCTCCTTGACTTTCCTTTTTTCCTTTGCATATATTTTTAAGAAACTAGCTCTGCTCCTGAAAAGTGTCTGATTGTTGGTATAATGTGATAACATAGACAAGGTATGAACACGGAAACCGAATAGACATTTTCAACAACTGTAAAAAAAAAAAAAAAAATGTTTTATTTCTTACTAAATTCTTTACGATAATAAGCAGCACTCAATATGCAGCAAGTAGGAACATTTTACATGGTAGTAAATCCATCAGCTAATTAGAAAACAGGAAACCTAGGTCGATGTAGTATTGCTATAATTTACTTTGCCGTGATCTACGAAGAATAAAACAGTGGCCCTCGTCTCTGGAGACAGGGGAGTTGGGTGGACCAACTTAACGTGCGAGATGGACGTTCTTTTAGCCAGAAACTTTTCCTACTGGCGTACTGTACTCGAATCACGTGAGTTCCAGTTCGTGCGGTAACTAGATTTCATACCGCGTGCGTGATGAAGGCCTGCAGAAATGTTTGGGACCGAAGCCAATTTCCGAATTAAACCCACGCGAAAAGTGAGGACGATTATAAACGTAGCTTAGCCAACCAAAGCTAAAGAAACTACATTTCCATTTTTATCACACTTTTACAGTGTATCACAGAAAATGATCTATGTTAAGGACATAATAACGTTTATAAAGCACCAAGTATTTTTAAATGCACGAGTGTAGAAGTTCGGTAAAATTATTTTCAGCAGTGTGGTTTGCCATCCATAAATATAAATCGTTCCATTCATTTGTTTAGAACATATTGGAACTGTAAACAAGTAAATGGGAAATAGCCAAATACTGTCAACAAAGTGTAGAAAAAGAGAAGAAGAGAGTTAAAAATATATATCAGAAGTGTTAATAATGTATTTTTGTCGAATAAAACGCGGAGCATTACTGTAGAAGTGTAAGAAAAAATCATCTAGTGAGTAAGCATGGAGAGAGAGGGAAAACTCAATAATGCAGATACAGTAAAGACTGAGCTAAAACAAAGGAAATTAAAAAATGATTTGTTTGTAGTTTAAGCACAAAGCTACACAATGGGCTATCTGTGCTCTGCCCACAAAGGGTATCGAAACCCGGTTTCTAGCGTTGCAAGTCCGCAGACATGCCGCTGTTCCACTGGGGGGCATTAAAAAAGGGATTTCAGTTGTATTGAAAAGAAGAACTGTCGTCCACAAAGACTTGGTAAAGATCCTATAAAATAATCTATACTTCAATATTTCTCGAGAATAATAATACCTAAAAGCAATATAGGTATACAATGACCAGAGCGTAGTCTTATAGAGCAGTGTTTCCCAAAATGGGAGCTGCGGCCCCACTGTGGGCCATGAAGCTTTTTCTGGGGGGCCGCCAAAAATGAGCCGAAAACAAAGATGCTGAATTAATTTTAATTCTAAATAAACAATAAGCCGGCAAAAGTTATGTTGAACCAATTAAATGATACAGTATGCCAAAAGAAGATGTTCTTGTTTTTACTACGGCACTGTTTTACAATCATCATGTTAAAGTTTTTGGTTGTTGGGCCTAAAACCTTTTTATTCACATCAAGGGATCCTCAGACTAAAAGAGTTTGGGAACTACTGTTATAGAACATACGCACACGTGTTGAATTTGTCATTAGTACATGATTAACAAAATACGACAGTACAGCGAACAAGTTGTACAATGCAATAGTATTTTGTACTTTCTTTAGACAGAGTGGTTGATCTTGTATTTATGGTACCATAAGTTTACAAGTGTATTGTTCAAAATGTTCTGTATCCTACCACCCACAAATCAATAAAGTTGCTTTGTTGACGTTTGATTTTTCACTTTCACAGAAGCCCATACAGCCTCAGTAATATTTATATCAAGAATCTGTGCAGGCAAGACACGATTGCTAGTAGTTCATCACATTAGTTGTTTTATCCAAGGTATCAATTCACAACATTAGCTGCAAGCTTGGGATCACGGTCTTGCTTGAAAATTAACCCATGCCCGACAGTATTATTCTTGAAAGAGTGACATAATGGACAAGACTTTATTGTACCTACCAGCAGTCAGGGTGCCATCAATTTAGGATAGATTTCCAACACCACTGGCTAAGATGCAGTCCACATTTATATTTGTTCCCCAGCAGGCTTCACTGTACTGCACATGTTATATGTTGACCGCGATACTGTTCTTCTCTTTTCCAGAACAAACACACAAAAACTATCGTTGTTTGTTGATAAACAACTTGAATTTGGATTCATCTGTATAGAGTATTTCTTCCAGTTTTGCTCATCCAACTATTTGAAGTATGATGCCCAGTTCTGCCTTTTGTTTGGTTATCTCCTCTAAGCAACACATCCACTGTAGCTACTTCGTGCTAATAAGTATCTTATTGTTCTCGAGTTAACATTCACATCTGTACTTACAACTAGATCATTAGCAAAATCTCTACTGGATTTCGCGTATCAAATAAAGAGCATACCATGAGTTATTTAACATTATTTGAAGGTTTTAGACTTAATATATCAACAATCTACCATCAACAGTACTATTTCACGTACCTTTTTAAGCCAAAACCTTAATTTATATACGTTTCTATCCTAAAAGCCACACTTCTGCTGGGAATGATATAACTGCCTAATTTTATAGGCATTATGCTGGTGCAACATAATGTACATTATCAACACATAACTGTACTCAGGTGCAGTTAATTTTTATACATAGGGGGAATCCCATAATATTGACATTTCATACCTATTTTATTCACTGTTTCTATAATTATTTCACCCATTGTTGACTCATTGGTAAACGTAAGGGCTTATAACACTAAAATACGGGGTTTGGTTCCAAGGATGGGCACAAATAGATCGTCATTATGTAGCTTCAAGCTAAACAGAAAAAAAAATGATAATCTTACTATAATGGACGTAGCATGTATGTAACCAAAACTCCTGCTCCATTTATTGAATGGCAACACAAACAAAATTCCATAAAAAAGTTCCCACTTTGGGTATTCAAGATTCAGGCAATTAAAAAAATAACTGTGGTATGTGCAACAACCATTTCTTTATAATAGAACTAGCGGCGTTGCCCGGGTTTTCGAAAAAAAAATCCTACTCTCCGTTTCCCCGTTCCATATTTCGATAGGCTAAAAAATATTTTGTGAATTTATGAAAAAAAACAACAACCTTAGGTTTGATTATTTGAAAATAAACTACAAACCTGTTTTAAATCAAGGCTTCCTTATTGACGATGTTTTTTGTTTTTCCTTCATTCGCAAAAATAAATAGGCCCTTATGGAGAATATTTAGATTATCTTATACACGTATGAACACCCGTTCTAGCGAACAGGATAAGCCTAGCTCTATTACCCCCATCATACATACTTAAATTTTAAAATTTCAAACGTAAATATGTATATAATATTACGTTGAATTTGTTTTAATGTAAATTTAATATATTTTTATGAATGCGATACCATATTCACATTATGACATTGATGTATAAAACATACTACAAACCAAATTAAATATTCTACTTTATACTATATCAAAAGAAAAAAAAAAACACTTTCAGGTATGGAACCACCCAGAGAAAAAAAATTAGAATAAAATACATTCCTTGACTTGACTTTAATCTCATTTTTCACATTAGGTATTATAATGTAAGTCTTACTATTTTCACGTAGTATATTTCATGGTAGACAGCATAATTTTATTTTATCGGCTAGGCCTACTGTTTGCTTTTTCATACACGTGTGAATTCTGCATACGTTTCTTTTGTGTGTGAGGTTAAATATATGATGTATTATTATATGTATAATCAATAAACTATAGCTAAATAAGCCTACCAATTCTAATGGTGATAAAAAAATACAATTTCCAGGTTCAACTCATCTTCTACTTCATGCAAGCGCTCTACCAGTTACTCTGACTTGACTGTAATCTCATTGTACACAATAAGTATTATAACTTAAGCCTTACTATTTTCACGTAGTCTATTTTATGATGGTAGACGGCATGATTTTATTTTATAGGCAAAGCCTACTGTTTGCTTTTTTACACACGACATTCTAATTCTGCATACATTTTTTCGTGCGTGAGGTTAAATATATGATGTATAGTTAATGATCTATAACTAAATAGGCCTATAATGCTATATTATAAATGAAATGTTAACTCAGACTTACCAAAAAAATATTAAGCCTGCGTATAATTTATTCGTGTAATGTATACGTAAACGATAAAATTACCGGTTCGGCTAGCAGACGATAGACGCGTATATCAACGAAAAATTGTCGTTTTGCGAACCTTCACATGAGTGTGACCTGCGCAGTGAACGTAGCGGAAAACAAGCAAGTAAACAAAAAGAGAGATTGAGTTTTATATATAGACATAATTTTAAATAAACATACTCTCCTCACAACAAGAACACAACTTTCTCTAGGACTGTATGTGAGGGTTTGATTATATATCTTTATTGACGCAGTTTTTAAAGGTAGTACTGAAAAACTGGAGTTCTTCAAAAAACTTTTTTTTTCAATAAACGGTGCCACTTTTAATATATAAATATATTAGTTTATGTCAGGAGAATTTATGAAAAATTTGTGTTCTGTACATTGAATCATTTTGATGCAATAAATTGCGTATGATTAAAGAGCACAATCCGAATACTTTTCCCGTGCAGTACTTCCCAAAAAAAAAATCATTTTTTAGAAAATGTTCACTTTTTCTAAATTGTTTTCAATGAGATATGAATACTATGATTAGTAATTACTAGTACAAACAGATGCCCGTATGGCGGCGTTTCTGCTAGTTATTTCTAATACTTCATGTATCCATATATATATATAAAACACAAAAATGTAAAAACTTAATTTTTTTTATATCTCTTATCGGATTTGCATTTTCAGATGCTTTTCGGTGTAAAACCACAAAATCTACGACAAACAACACACACACGTGAAAGACAAAATCTGCAACCCGATTAAACCTTCATGAAAAAAACAACACTCTTTTTGATGCCCTCTAAATATTCGAAAACAGGAAGAAATAAAAATAGTACTTTTTACTTCTTTTTTTTTGTACTACTCTCCGAGTCTGAAGTTAGAAGATATTTTGAGAGGAAGGAAAATACGACGACAAAAACTACATTTGTTTCATTGCTTTTCTTAGAAAGGCTTAATTCTTATCGTTATCTCTTCATGTCACAACGTCAATGCTTCACTTACCTTCATTTCCCAGGATTATTTACCGGTTTGTCAAATGTCCTGAGTTAAAAGCTGTAACGGTTCCGGTGACAGACTTAGAGTGTCAAAGTTAAACAATTTTTTCCGAGTATTTCTATGCGATTGCTGGGTATTCTTCTCCCCATGGGCTGACGTACGTGTGAGGTTACTAGTCAAATGATGTTATCGAATAGTTGCTAAGTCAAGATTTCAGAAGACCCGGAAAAATCAAAAGTCTTTGTGTACTCTACACAAATGAGCCCAAAGAGTTGACTGTCGATTTCTTTTGAGCAAAGAAGAAAAGCGAGATGAAGTTGATGGCATAGGAATTTGCGTCTGATGTCGAGACACCCGCCATGGCCTATAATTCTGTTTATTTACGTTGAGTGACAATCAGCTGCTGACTCTATACACGACATGTGGACGACGTGCGCAAAAATTACATCTTTAAAAAAATAGTAATAATTTTAGTTGCGTATGCAGACATGACGCTACTTTCATGTCAAATTGTTTGTGTTTTATAGCAAAACCACATTGGGCTATCTGCCAGTGTCCAATGTGGGGAATCGAACTCCGAATTTTGGCGTTGCAAGTTCGTAGACTTACCGCTGTCCCATCGGGAGGACTTCATATTAAAAGGCCAAAATGGTGCGAACGGTTTTGTTAGCTGTAGCTATTTATCTATTTTTTAACTTATCGCCAAGCAGGTATAAACTTTGTACTAATTCAGTTTAATGTTACTAACATCTTGATTAAAATAAATAAATTTTGCCACCCTCAGTAACCATATTGTTTTCTAAAACAACAACAAATAAACAGAACTACTGAGGAAATTGTCGTCTGACGTCACGGCTTTATTTATTACCACTTGTGGGTATCTTGGTCGATGTGGTTTGTGTTGCTGTTGGAAAAATTGCACTTAGGTATAACTTTCCATAGCTTGTTTATAAATCGGAATAATAACATACCAAATTTACACTTTACCCTACCACTTCAACATAACTTTTTAAGACACAGAAAAGCCGCAGTTATTTTGAATTTACAATATCAATGAATAAAATAACTTTTACAACAACTGGCTTCTATTTCACACTAAATATTTAATTTTATAAATAATTACAACATTCATCGGCGTCTGCCCATACTCTCTAACACTTTCTTTTCTTAGCTTTACCACGTACAGCGAAGAGCTAGCTACTTTGGTATGTACAGACGTAAGACTGTTAACCCTAACCATCCAACTAAATGGTTCGTTAATCTTCGACTCGCTTTATTTATTCACTTTCAGTCCTCGCGAACCTTTAATAAAGCTGCTGACCGTTGTACATAGTATCAAGGAATGAGTTGAGTGGTTGAGTTGATTCGTTCAACTACTGAACAAAGGGCAGTTACTTCAATAGGCTATCTTGAGATGACTCGAGCATGTTATGCCGGCATTTCAGTGAAACTATGTAAAACTATACATTTCATTAGGTCTCTTCAACCATATTAGGCTCTTACCGATTTCATTAATTCCAGGCACAGATCAGGCCAAAGATTTGTATTTATGACAAAGCTACTAGGCAATCTGCTTCCGTCCCCAATTTTGAATTAGTGACCAGAAGGAAGATAACCGATCAGCAGTACTTTACCATCTACTATCCATGCTAAGGAATTGGCTGCCACTCTTGTAACGCACCCAAAATCCAAATCGCGGAAAATATTTATGGTAATACACAGGTTCTAACTAAGCTTGCGAATACAGAGCTCTACCACAGGACTGCGCTCTATAGCTTAAAAAGGTTCACATGGTAGTATTTAATAAACGTTTCTGCTTTTCAACTTCAACATATTGGTGTGACAAACATTCTAGTGATGCTGGTGATTTCTTAATTAAACGATTTATTTCCTCAGTTACTTTTTTGTTCGATTGTAAGTACGTTTTCAATTGGTTATTGATTTTAAATTTTGAAAGTGAAGTAAAAAAAGAAAAAGAAACAAATGGTGAGAGAGTTATAATCATGGGCCTAACGCTAATGACATTAAAACTTTATTGCCAGACATAGGCTGATACTTAGGTATAGTTGGTCAACATCGACTTTGTTACAGAACAGCACAGCGGTCGTTTAAAGCTAAGCATCTGTTACTGCTCCTGTTCGCTATATCTCAAGCTGACATTCTGTAACACTTTTCTACTGTTCTGCTATGAAATTCTCTTTCCCACCACCCCCTGGCGTGAAACGATATTGTAACAGCTGGACGTAGATGTGACGTTACATAGCATGTGCGAAACCAGACTGTAGTGGCTTTGTGCCAACCAGACTTGCAGAAAGAAAAATACCCTGGATTTCTGCATTACTCGTTGATATGAAAAAGATGTACACTAATGATCAGATCAGGCGACATTTCTAATTATCTAGCTGTTATATGTAATGTATATTACAAAAGATAGTTTATTTTTAAACTTAATTAGAATTAAAGATTATGTTCGGGGGAATTTGATGCGTCAGAGTTAAAGGTCAATTACAGTGTTAATACGAAGAAGTTGAAAGGAGTTTATTTTATTTATTTTTAACAGGTTTTGTATTTCTGCAGTGATATCTCAAACTTAATGATTTCCAGAAACATCTCAATAGAAATGGACGATTTATATACTTTATTTTTTGATTTTTCAATTGCGTATTATTGGGAAAAGCTGACAAAAGATTAACTTTTGCACAGCCGTTCCCAAATTTTAAAAATAATGCATATTTTAGCTACTTTATTTCCCAATTTCTAGTACAAAACGAGGTAATACCCATATAACATTATAGTGCAATTAAACTAGTTATAATTGAATGAATTCTTACACATAGTTTGAAACGTTTTAAAATAATCTTAATTAAACTGTAGTTATAATAAAATGAATTTTTACACATAACTTGAAAAGTTTTTAAATAATTTTAATTAAACTGTAGTTATAATCGAAGGAATATTGGACATATAACTTGAATAAACTTAAGTTGTTTTGGTGAATCTCGCTTCTTTAATTGTTTCACGTTATTATTTCAAGTAATTAATTTTAAGACACGTTCTTGGAAAAAAGTTTTATTAATAACCTTCAAAGAAACAAGGAACCTTAAGCAGTTATTTAACTTTAACAATTACACGAAATTGAAACTTGATTTAATAATCAATGCATTTCTCAAGTCCTAAAATATCATATTGGGAAGAGGAATTTAAATTAATAAATACTTTGTATGCTTCTTAATTTCCCGCTCAGAAAACTGTAACTTACCAAGACTTAGTCTTAGCAAGATTGTTGAAGCAAGAACTGCGCATGGTCGGGCGATGCAAAATTTGATAAATACCCGAATGATAATTAAGGCCCGTTTCTTTACCTTGTGTAAATACATTAAACCGAGAGAATACAATTATTATGGGTCACAATGAGCTATTTATTAATCCACCACGTATTTAGCAAAAATTACCTATTCTTTTAGAAAGGAATAACATCAGATAGAAACTGTACAACATAGTGGCAGAATACAAGTTTAAGCTTACTAAAAACACAAGAGTTTGAAAAACAAATACTGAAGAGTTTACCTTTAGAACAAAAAAATGGTCACAGCTTTTCGAATATTTAGTGTTTTAAATATTTTAGGTCTAATTTTCCTCTAAAGAATTGTGTGATGATTTTTCATTCCTAACTTGAGATATATATTCAAATATGGAGCAGATAAAACGCCTCCTACAACAGATATTATAACGATTATTGAGAATATCTTGTTTAGATAGCAAAAACCAAATCTTCCCCCACCACCCCTTGTAGCTCAGTCATAAGCCTGAGGGTTTATAACGCTAAAATTAGGGCTTCGATAACTGCGGGGGGCAGAGACACAGAACCTATTGTGTAGCTTTATGCTCAACAACAAACAATTAAATGGAAGAAAACGATCCCAGTTTTTTTAACGTTGATTAGAAGAAAAATCAGAGATAACCAAAGTTTCGTAACAATGCTGTTGTAGAAGTTGTTTGTAAACCCAACAGGCATTGAACAGATTGTATAAAAAACTTAAGGCTAAACAGAACCGCAACTCCAAAATAGCAGTATAACTCACAAACTACTTATTTTGAGTTGTGACCAACTCTAAACAAGTTCTGAATCACATCTTGACGACACTAACAAATACACAAACTTGTACATTTTTATTTTACGAATCTTCTATGGCATTCCATATTAGGCTGGTTTGTTTTGCAAATTAAAGAATAACCGTTGTCTAACCTACGCTTAGTATGCGAGTTAAAAACATCGTAGTGGAGAAGCCTATCGGCCAAACTTGTAACTCATAAATACAATGAATAACCAATAAATATCCAGCTATGAAAACAACACATTGTTTTTTGTTTTTGTTTTTAAATGACACACGCACACAGAAAGAGAGACACAACGCATTACAAAATAACCAAATAACTTGTTAATATATATGCTGATTCAAACGGAGCTATTGAGATGTGCAAGTATAGACGAAACGGAAATAATTCAACATTTTACCAGTGACTCGTGACATAACGGAAAAGTACACATTTCTAAACGTTAAACTTCAACAAATCCAGGGGTGAAATTCTCAAAAAAAAATTAGAAGTATTCAGATGGGTGAAGTGGACCTGTTTTTGAAAAAAGAAAAAGAAATCTATGTGTGAACATAAAAAACGGCAAAGCTGCTCAAATAAGTCCCGGTACCAGTATCACCTTAAAAAATATGTTCCGGTACTCAGTATAGGTTAGTACCGGCAGAATTTCACCCTTAAACAAATCTATGTAAGAGGAACGAAACTCGGCTGCCGACCATGTTCGTTAGAAACACGTGCATAATAAGGGCCATGGTCGTAAGGTTAAAGCGGGATGGGCGGACAGAAAAAGCAGACATGTTGAGCAAACATAGCAGCAGGATTTGGATTAGCAACCTGTCAACAGTTAATTGAGAAAACGTGCCTAGTGCAACCTGTTATTTGAATGGTGCGTGGGTATGTACACCAATCAGATAACCCTATTAAGGCGGGGTCCAGATTTCGAGTATTACTGGCAAGATGGGCTTCAAATGAGAGAATAACATACCAGCAACACTGCTGACGTCAGATTGGGCAGTTAAAGTTTGATGTTCATTGGCCAGTTCTTGAGAGAAGCTACTTGGATGTTAAACTTGTAATAACCTTCTTTTTTTTTGCAATCTTTTTACTCAAAACTGTTTATACTGTCCCCCTTCGCCGAAGTTTATTTTTATTTGTGGACATTGTCGTTAAAATGCTAGAATAATCTTCATATTCAGTAGAATATTTGGGAAAGCTTTACCACTGTTAAAACATAACCCGATCACTGATGTTCTGCATTAGTCAGTATTTGACCTGATGATAATGAGTTCATCCAATGAAATGTTGCAGTGTTTAAATTCATATAAATTATGGATATTCAGTCAGCCTCATTATTTATTATTCTAGAAAAGAGCAACCAACTTATAAATTAAACACATTTATTCCACCAAAATGTCCCACAAAACTGAACTGCTGCTATTTTTTGAAGGTACAGAAAACAATTCTGGAGAAAATATTCTACAAAAAGTATTAAATAAAATTCAATCATGCAGTGTACTTCAAAATAGTCGATAATATTAAGGACAAAAACTTGGAATGTATTTGGAAGATGACCTGTTTCATACCGATAAAAAATACACTGGTTGAACCAATCACTATAAAAACAAAGGAACTTTTAAATATGGTTTGCTACTAAAACTTGATATTTTTTCTTCGATTGCGAACTCACGTCAAACAAAGAAGTACCAACTATAAGACCAATTCGAATGTTTAAATATTTCTTTTTGTAAACTGAAGGTCAGTTCCAGACATTATTTTCTCCCCTTTTTAAATGATAAATGAAACTTATGATTTTACAAACTAATGTCAGTTTAAAATTCGCAGCTGTTAGAATGTGTGTGCGCGAACACTTTTCCCCTTCATAGTTAAATTCCAGACATGAATTTTAGTTAAGCCACACTATCAGACTTGACCTTAAGGCAATGCAAGCAAGGCAGCTCTACCTTAGGCCCCTCGCTATAAGGACATGCATTGATATGTTTATGAGGGATTCTTAAAGATGAAGATGCAAAACTCAAAAAACATACAGTTCACCCATTAAAAAGGGTACCGCATCGTGATGTTGTACAATTTCTGTCACATTTTTTTTATAGTTGAATACTGTGAGAGGCCCCGTACTTTGAATAATGCCTACCCCCCCCACCCCACCTGTGGCTAAGGCAGGCTCTGTAGCCTATTAACTTTCCAAATACTTGAGAATAATAAAATAAAGAAAATATACGTTTATAACTACCTTGTATACAATAAAAGATGTACAAAAGTTTTAAAAAAATATTATAATAATTTATTAAAATCCCTAACAATACACACTAAATAAAAATACTCAAAAAGAGTTCACTGAATAGTGACCGAAAAGACCCAGAATTCTATTCAACTCATCTTCTTCGATGGATGCCGTATCGCTTAGTTTAGTCTCTTTTAAGTGCATCAAATGTTTTTCATCTTCCTATTCTGTCGTTAGGAGATTATAGTAGACAAACCTTCGACACCGCTCAGCATCATAGATACCATAACGGAGACCGCTGTTACGTCCCACTGCTTTTGGACAAAAGGAAACTAGCAGTCAAAAAAATAAGTTCTAGGTTTTCCGTGAACAAAGAGTTTCCATTTGCTGATGTATACCTTCTTATTGTCCTTCTGGCAGAGTCCTTTAAGTGTGTAGGAACTCGTCAAGCTAATGACACTTCGAACCTAACTGACCGTGAACAAAGGACCAAGCACCACTAGAAGTGACCAATACTCAAGTATTTCAACTTCTTGTCTCGTATATCCATTACTTCATCTCCGTTTTCTTTTAGTGGCTATATAGTCTACAGATGATTTGTGGGCAAGTCTGTAAACTACAAATATTTCTCCCTGCTTCCTGATTTTCTGTGATACGAACACAAGACTTACGGTAAAATACTTATCCCTCCCTTTTGGTTTTCTTAAATGATGGCTCGAAAGTTTTATTTTTCTTACTTTACTAATCTCTTCATTTGGAACCATTTTTTTTTCCTTTACATTTCTAATGCATTTTTGTAGTTTCTATCCAACTGTTTCTTTCAACAATGTTTTTCTTTTTGAATACAAGAAACATTAGTAATTTTTGAATCAATATTAGACAAAAATTCATGGTTTGTCATTTTCTGTAATATTTAGATAAGATAAGCCTACGGAGCTTATTTCATACCGAAATATCCTTATAAAACCTATATACATATTAAAAAACAACTCCAGTATGTAGATTGAATATTTCTATGACCTTCATAGTTTTCACTGTAGTGTTTATAAGCTTTTTTTAAAGGCTTAATAGTAAATACTTTCAGCAGTCTACGTCTTAGTTACTTAAAGCTTAAAAAAAATGAAAACATCATTTACCACTTACCTTCACAGGTCTGGCCAACAGCTTCATATCCCGGCATGCATTTGCAGCCTCCAGAAAGCAGTGTCCAATTTCCGTCTCCTTTACAAAGCATCTTAGGAGCTTCTACGACTTCTGCATTTGGAACACACTGCCCCTCCACTTCAACGATTTCCGTTACCTGTTCACTGGTAGAGGTATCCGGAAAAAAAGCAAAACTCCTTGTCATGTTAGGACAAGTAACATAGTAAACTTTAATGGCGATTA
Organism: Limulus polyphemus; assembly: GCF_000517525.1. Taxonomy (NCBI): domain Eukaryota; kingdom Metazoa; phylum Arthropoda; class Merostomata; order Xiphosura; family Limulidae; genus Limulus; species Limulus polyphemus. The sequence goes on along the minus strand of NW_013666641.1, from coordinate 47,854 downwards.
GCGATAAGCATGCTCCCTGGTCGCGGAAAGCAAAGTAGACACCCTTTTTGGTAACGGGAATGCTTCGGACTTCAGTGTTGATTATGACTTCATTAGAAGATGTAAAGCGCCCCTCATCGGCCGCAATACGATCGACGAGTTTGTAGGACTCGGGCTCCCATGGTGGCGGTTCTTTAGTTGCAGCATCAAACTCGTAATAAAGTAAAGAAAACGTTTCCTTACATGATAAAGCCATGCCTGGAAAGAGGTTGCAGTCACGCATGCTGAATTTGATCTCGATGTACATCCGACTGGCGTCGCCACGCTCAATAAAAGGCGTCCATAACCAGTTATTAACGTTTGTGTAGGCGACATCACAAACAACAAACGATCTCCAATTGATCCCTTGCTCGAAATTCGTGAAACTTTCCTCCACCCACTAAAAAAGAAAGGAAAAAAAGAAACAACTATTAAAACTATTGATATTGCTCTTAATTCTGCATCAGACGATTGTTACTGATACTGTGGAAATCAATGGTAAGCCTCTCAGCTTCGTAGAAATGTATATAGAAATATAAAATAAATAGGACATGTTTATATCCGACAACATACTCGTAAAACGTATGAATAAGAAAGAGCCGAGCGTGGCCTAGTGGTTAACATGCTGGGCTGAGGATCGTAAGGTTCAGGATTCAAGGCACGATGCTGCTAAATACGCCCTATGCTTTCAGCTGTGAATGCGTCATAAAAGTTAGACAATCCCATTATTATTTTCAGAACCGGATTGAGCTCTTGTGGCAGCCTTCCTTCTGTTGACTTGTTTAAAATTAGGGATGGCTATACTTGAATCATACAAGTCTCTGGCCTGGCTGTTTAGCTAGTGCGTGGATTATTGAATAACGCTTTCTTATAAATAACCAATCATCTTTCTGATCCCGAAACAGTCCGGAAATATTAAATCGAAGAATGATTGTTTATTTTGTTCAGTATCAGTAAAATAAAACTTTAGAATATAAAGACCAACGGGTTATCACCAAAACCAGTTTTCAAGACTTGTTTTGTGGATGATTAAAAAATATTATTTTTTTACAGTGTTTCCAAGGGTTAATATTTATGGAAAAGCTACTAAGCCAATGTACCGCCGTCCTTATTTTTCAACCACTGACCAGAGGAAAGGCAGCCAATCAGCAGCATCCTCCTACCAACCATCCACGCTAGGAGATTGACTGCCACTTTTAAACGCAGTTTAAAAGTGCTGGAAGTACTTGTGGTGACAGCTCACGGATTCGAGAGCTGTATCACAGGTTCAACCCCCGCCATGAAAATGAGGAAATGGGCCATTCAAAGTTTATCTAAAATAATTAATATTTTTGTGTGTGTGTGCGGATATCTTGTAAATTATATACAACTAGGTTGTTTTAGCTGAAAGTTGGTCAGGTGTGGCCGAATGGTTAGCGTGCTTTGACGTGAATCCGAGAATTCACAGTTCGTGATCCATTACCGCAAAAGCGCGCTTTTAACTCTGGGACCGTAGATGTGTTGTAACAGTGATGACCAACTCACATTGTAGGATGGCCAAACAGTTGACGGTGGGTGTTACTGACCAACAGCTATGTAGCCTTACGCAAAATTCTGAAACAAACTAATTAACTGAAAATATTTCTTTTAAATATAAAGTTTTGTTTCCTTACAAACCGAATCACTTGGCATAATGCGTGTAAGAACCTTTAATTATAACGTATAGAATGAGAATCATATCATAATTAAACGGTCCAGAGTGAAACTAATTAAAACGTTCACAATAGCGACACGGAACGAGACAAACACGTGTTAACAGAATGACGCACTTTCAAAATATCGCGAAGGAAATACACAGTGAATTATCAGTCGTTTTGTCGATTATCGTGAAACTTGGAAATCACAACAGTAACAACCACAAAGTGAAGTCAATGAAATGGTAGAAATTCGTTTCGTAAAAGCCACTTTGATAGTGTTACATGCTCCGAATCAATTTGTAAATTGTTAATATAACAAGTACGGTTAGATAATTACCGTATGTATCCCAGAACCACCAAACCGTAATATTAACTTCCGTAAGCGTTTGGTAACGGGAAAACATCACAACATTCGGTTACACCTATACAGCCCATAATTAGGATATATATTAAGTAAATAAATATATGTGTTTCATGTTACTGTAAAAGCGATTTTTGATAGTATTCTAATGCATACATATTATTATGTCTTCTATGTGTGTGTGTGTGTATATATATAACGAACGCATCTAGTTTATCAATTACAAAAACTTTACAGTTTATTTACATTTAATAAGTTCGCCACTTCAAAACACATAGTATAGCAGAAAAGTTAATAATATTTGACAACTTTTAAAAATAAAAGCAGCGCTCTATTTACAACGGTTCTCGATCTATGGTCCGTAAAAATAATTGCACAAAGATTAACAAAAATTGAAGTGGTCCAGAAACAAAAAAGTTTGAGAAACACTGGTTTATTAAATAATATTTATACATAGTACGTTTACAACAGAAAAAATTTCGTAAATTATTAAAACTATAAATAATTGTAATTCAGTATTTTCTAAACCTAACCTTTATGATAAATGTAACTGCTGACCCATCCAAGTAAGACCTGTGAGAATAAAGTCATCACGGATAGCTCTTTGCAGGAAAGATGGTGCTATTTGTACGTGGTTTATCCACGCTTTATGAAACTTCATTGTCTGCTAATGATAAAAGGATGAAGGAAGTATCAGACTATTTCGCACGGGTTGGTGAACTACTTTTATTAATGATCTACTTTTTTGTACAGAAGGTTAATTTCCCAGTACAGTGACATCTTGCTCAGACGCTAACTGTGACACCACTGCCGATAAGTTAAAACCATACACTATGAACTTCTGAAAAAATTGATCAGAGATTGTTAATAAACAATCAGCGCCATAAAGCTACGGGTTGGCTTGTAGCTGAAGGAATATTACAATCCTTTCCAAAGAAGGATACTGTGCAGCGATTGTTACACAGTGTAGGTCTAAAGGGTACAACATTTCTGAAAAGGACGTCTTCGGTACTTTCCCATAGAATAAGAACAATTCCCACAATAGAGTGGTTAAGACAACAAGAAAATCCCAAATCAATCCAGAGCAACAATCTCATCTACAAAGTGAGGCATATCGTTACGAAAGAGAACCCGACGACTCAAAACACAGCTCCTGTGAAAATGGGCATATCTCCTGGTACCGTTAACAAGATATTAAATAAAGATTTGAAGTTAAAGAAGACACGAGCTTCTATCCACACCTAGAAATAAATGGCTGCTCTCGCGAAAAAGACTTGAAGAATCTGCGATCCCAGTAATTCCATTCAACCACATACCTCTCAAGTCTATTTATGCAATTTCAATGGACCTCTAGGTCCTTGATCCGATTAAAAATGGTCTTAGAAGCTGACTTCTAAGTACGGTAGGTGATGTATGTCAAGATGTGCGGTCTAAGATTAATTTCGCCGAAACTTGTTTCAACGAAAATTAGCCCATAAGTTTCCAAAAAACTCTGTCACAACACACGCATATAACAAAGGCAAAAAAAACAAAAAATCCATTCACCATTCACATGAAATATATGTAGCCTAAAGTAGTCGATTTTGAAAATATAGCATCGCCCTTTTCAAAATAACAGTAAAAAAAGTCAATGTTGCGTTTTAACATGCTTCTTTCATTGCATTACTGTGTGATGTTATATCGAAACTTTATTCAGTTCTTTGGAAACAAGTCTCAGCCAACGTATTGGTAGTGTCACTTTGATAATGGGCATATCTCAATTTGAATATTTCTTTGAAGATTTCGTTTGTTTATTTTAAGCATAAAACTATATAATGGGCTCTCGACTCCCTGTGTTGTGCCCACTACGGGTATCGAAACTCAATTTCTATCGTTACAAACCTTCAGGCTTGCCGCTGATCCATGGTAGAGGGAGCTTTTTTGGAAGAACAAATTTGAATAACACTACAGCAAACATAAGTTTTCATATAAAAACTCTCCTTTAATTTTCTTCCAACAATTTTACTGTAAGTACATAGTCATGACTTAATGGATAACTTGAACAGTGAAAACTTTTATTTTCTGCCATCCCTCGTCAGAGAGTACTGGCACTAGACTTAAAAGAATATTTCAAAGCTGCGTATATAGCCGTTACATTATCTAAATATAGCCTGTGGCTGGCTGAACGAGCTTTAATAAGATAAGGGAGGAATTAAATTCCAATGGAAAGATAACATTCCAAATACGAGAACAGGGTGGAGGGAATATAAAGCTGATAAATTGGAAACTAGCTATATTTCTATGGGCTTTTTCCACACAGAAAACTAATCAGTCATAATATTTTGCGTACACCATATTGCACCACCACTTGGGTCTAATCACGTGACTGCTTGCCGCGAGGGAGATGTAATGCCTTGTGTGCCACACCTAGACTTGATAGGCTGGCAAGTTCTTGATGTGTGATGTACAAACAATGTGAAATAGTATAGAACAACCACGTGCTATTTGAAAGCTAAGTTTTAGACAATATTTGATAATGGTGCTCATATAAGCTGCGAAAAAAAAAACAGTGTTAGGTTATCATTATTTTTTTTGTATAGAAGACAGATTTTTCTTCTTGTACGCGTAAGTAGTAAATGCTTTTTTATTTTCTATCAACTCCGTGAACTTTGCGTTTTTTAGGTGTGGAAAAAATTCGGTAATCTGTCCATCCGTTTATTTTCAAGCCACAACTTTTAAAAAACTTAGCATGTTGAGATCTTGCATGTAGGAAGTTTCGTTTCGTTTACTGACTCAATTTTGAAAATTATTTTTCCCCCTAAATTTTTTTTTTGTTTAAAACATTAGCAGTTACACTTTGTTTACCTCACAATAATGATCTGTGATAATTTTCACTGAAGTTTATTTACATAAAATATCGCTTGCTTATCTTTTTATTCTCAGTAAACATCTTAATCCCAACTAGTTTGGGGGTCAGCTGCTAATTGTGTACTCCAAGAATTTTATACCGGGTGGCCGGCCCGGACGGCAACAACATAGAACGAGGATTTAAACTCGAAACCCTCAGACTGCGAGTTGAGCACTCTAACCACCAGGCCAGGCCCCGTTTGCTTCTCTAGTCTATACATAAAATATGTTGTATAATTTTAATGTTCTTTTATGGCAACTTTTTATGAACATGGGTGATCGTCAAGTGACAAGTTTTCAGTTGTAAATATTGACTACCAGCCAGTCAACGATAAACGAATGTACTTGTTATTAAATCTAAATTACAATCATCATGATACTACGACATAAGATTAGGTTCAGACTTGGGCCAGGTGTGGTCTATTTGTTAGCGTGCTCATTTTGCGAATCCGGGGATTCAAAGTTCGTTACCGTAAAAATGCACCAAGCAATTTGGAACCATAGGAATGCCGTTAATACCCACGTTATTCGGTCAGACAAGAATGGGTGTTATTGACCAGCTGCCTTCCTTCTAGTCTTTTAGTTCAAAATTACGGGGCCCGGCATGGCCAGGTGGTTAGGGTGCTCAACTCGCAATCTGCGGGTCGCGGTTTCGAATCCCTGTCACACCAAATATGCTCGCCCTTTCAGCCGTGGGGGCATTATAATGTGATGGTCAATCCCACTATTCGTTGGTAAAATAGTAGCCCAAGAGTTGGCGGTAGTTGGTGATGACTAGCTGCCTTCCCTCTAGTCTTACGCTGCTAAATTATGAAGAATTAGCGCAGATAGCCCTCGTGTAGCTTTGCGCGAAATTCAAAACAAACAAACAAAAGTATGGACGCCTATGCGCAGGAAGCTGTTTGTTTAGCTTGGCGCGAAAATTCTGAAACAAACAGACCCTGATACTTTATTTTATACACTGAGATATTCCACTAAATAAATGAGATATATCAATAGGCAAGCTTGCGCTATAGTTAAATGTAAGTATAATTGAGCTTTTCGTTATATTTTACTATTTTATATAAGAGTTTAGCTTTTGACAAGAAGGAAAAGTTTTGTTTTTATTTGTTGAATTTCGCGCAAAGCTACTCGAGGGCTACCTGTGCTAGCCGTTTCTAATTTAGAAATGATGGACTATAGGGAATGAAGCAAGTAAACACCACCCATCGCCAACCATTGAGCTGCTCTTTACCAACTAAAAGTGGGATTGACCGTCACATTATAATCCCCCTCCTACCACGGCTGAAAGATCGGGCATGTTAGGGGATGGGCAAATCTGTCAGAAAGAATAATATAATTTTAATAATACAAAAATTAATCAGAAACAGAATATGTCTTATTTCGGGGCTCCAAACGTTAATTCATTCTTATGTATAGTTAGAAACTAAATTGTCAATTTGCTCAAAACTGAAATGTTTCTTGATTACCTGTGCACATGTTGCATGCACTGGAAGCCTTACCAAATTGGAAATAGAAGCATGTTCCTGAATGTATTTATGTGCATGTCGTCTTATTGTTATATCTGCTTAGGAAATTTGAAAATATTCCTCTTTGAGAAAGGAACTTTTACATAGCTATGCAATAATTCGCTAAGTCTCCACAAATTTGATGAATTCCACACAAATCCGGGAGGTTTCTAGATATGATAAAACCCCAACAGTTGGTCATTTATCATAATAAAAGTTGCTCACGTTTTGCACTTCCAGCAAGAAATAATTCTTTGTGTGTGTGTGTGGTAGCTGGACTATGGGACAAGATGATGTTTATCAAAATAAATGTGTATCAGTTTACAGACGTACAAGTTTAAAATCCCGTGTTCGATTCTCCGAGGTAGACAGAAGGCAGATAACTTGTTATGTAGTTTTGCACAAAATAAAATAAAATAAAATAAAAGATACTGATATCTTTACAATGATACGTTAACATGGAGTTTAGAAGATGGGGGAGGGGGCATGTAGTGGTTCGAAGCACATTTATTATACTTTTCGCAGATAATTTCTGGAATGGCAGCACTAAACATCAAGTTCCAGCAGTTAAAGTTACAGCTATATAAATGCGATTTTTATAGAAAATATGTTATTACTTCCGGCCGTTACTGAAAAGGGCTTTTACTTATGGATATTATTACCACCCTATTTCATTAGAGTAAGTGGTACTGAGCTTTGATGTCACCAATACTCTCATCACTTTTGTCTGCTTACATACATTTGAAATTGAAATAATGGTAACAATCCATAGACACACACACAAACACAGATGCTTGTAAAAGGTGATTTACAGAATCACAGTGTTTGGTGGTTGCTATATAGGCTGAATGTTTACAGGACATACTCGAAATGTCCGCCTCTGAATTAATACAGCACTTAAGTCACTGAATCTAAAGCATTCCAACAGTTTATCAGTGTTATCTAAACAAACATCTACAAAGAAACAAGGAAAGAAATGTTAATATTCTCAATGTTAGAATGGCAACCTACTTTTGAGATACCCTTGTAGTCTTTTCAATTACTCGTTGGTAAAACTTCAAGAAAATGTGATTTAGGTGGTATCAAAAGATATCGCAATGATAATCATAAAGTGCTTCTAGTTTTGGCAAGGTCATCTTAATTCAGCAATTTGGTATCTTCGATCTGAACGATACCTTATGCGACACATGGGACAAACAGTCAAGTCGGAGGTTTGCAAGCATAGCTGTCTCAATTTAGGACTGCTGGTCAGGAGATAGGCCATTCTTGACCGTATAGCGGGATTGATTACCACAGTTTTCATGACACAGCAGCTGAGCATGTTTAGCGGCATATCACAGCTCAAGCCTTGGACCTTCCGATTCGCAATCGAGCACGGTAACTATTAGATCACACCCTAACAATAGGCTACACGATGTAAAATAACCGGAGAGTAAACAATAGTTGGTAATTTCTGTTTCACGTCCATGTATAAAGAGCTTCTACGTTTACCATACAATAAAAGAGCGTTTTTAAAAATTGAAATAAGCACGTGTATCATGCGTTCAAACTGTTCCTCATAACTATGAATGATGATTATTACGACAGAGTATCACACTACACGAGCACTCTCTGAAGCAGAGTTTTCACATTTTACTGTCAGTATTATAACGTCAATCTGATGAAAAAAAAAGGTTTTGATACTTCTATATAATCCATCTTGGAAAGCTGCGTATAATCTACGGTTTAATGAAATACAATAAACAACTGATCTAAACTACTGGTGAAAAAATCGAACCAAAGTTTTTATATAACGAAACCGTAAAGAGTTTCTGACAATTATTTAGATAAGTATTGTTAATGCGTGGCTTGTACTGTTCAAAATCGGTTGATAAAAATCAAAACATTTGTATACAAGTGTAGCTTTGCCCAATACTTTTAAAGACTGAATTTTGCCAAAGCTATCATTTTTTTAATGCCAGTAGCTTGTAAACGTTATTATTTTCTATGTTTCGTCAGCATATACTCACTCACTCAAACAAATCTTTAGTCCAAGGAACATGTGTGTAAAGCAGAACAAGTCGTGATAGTTTAAAACTGAATAATAATAAAAAAAAGTTCGAATTCGCTATATTTTCCTTTTCCATGCATGCTAATAGAGTATTTTTGCTTTTGCATCCACGACGAAATTACAAGTGGGGGACATTTGCCGTTTTTCTTTTTTAAATGAAAGTAATATAACCACTTGAATGGCACTCAAACGTGAGGAAATTTACCAACATTCGCCTCTCAAGAGATATTCTTTCTAACCAGCACATTTCTTCATTTTCAAATGCCCCATCTCTGGCCATGAAATATGCATGAACCAGCTGAAATCCATTCATCATCTCAGTTCTCTAGTAGGCCCTGTCAGGTTGGGTGGTTGGCAACGAACCCAAGTAAAAAGACTGTGGCGAGAAAAATTCGAATCCCCTCCCAAACGCTTCTTAGCTAAAAATACAGATAATGGAGCCGTTTTCTTTAAATAATTGTCTACAAATATAATAGTTTTTAGTCGTTTTGACTTTCTGTAGATCATGCACTGCGCATCACAATGGATAGGTGTTTGTTTTATAAGAGTGTTAAATTGAAACGTGTCTTTGGCAACCTTCAAATACATCCTAACGCATAGATTCGAGATATTAGTATATGCACGACACCGGTGATATACATCATTCGATCTTGAGTTACATGTTAAGCTCTGTATCAAATTGATTCAGCATATTTCCTTTTTTCTCTCTGATATTAATAGTTAGGCCTCCCGAAAGATTTACTCATCTTCACTACGCAGTCAATATATATGGTGACATTAACACAGCTTTCGGGGTTTACAGCTAGAAAAAAAAAGTATTTGTATTTGTAACCTGAACGGCACCTCATATGACACATGGACTAAATAATATGTTACTTTAGCTCCTGTTCACCATCGTCTATACGATCTGTTCAGCCAACCATGGCGGCTGCTATGCAAGTATACTATGAACCGTAAGAATCAGTGTATTTCTAAAGGCAGACAGACAACCGTTCAAGTTGTGAGGCAGTCATGTAAAAAGACTGAAGAAAAAAAGAAGGTGGACAAATCGTAATAAGTTGGATAGAAGAATCTGAACAAAAGAGGAATATTTGTGGTTAGAATCCGAAAATACGAGCTTACACCGTCTATGCGCGTAATGGTTACGCACAAAACAAGGTGAATTTATACTACCTACGTCATAGTGTAGACACGTGGAAAAACACGAACGGGTATTATGATACACGATACATAGCTACTTTGTAAAGCATACGTTTATCAAAACATCTAGAGTTTGCTACGAAATTCACACGTGTCATCAGCATACATTTTTAAAAATATAATATCATTCAACTAAGACATCCATATCACAAATTAAAAATCCATAGTTCACCACGTTACGAATCAATTCTAAATCACTTTACACTTATTGGAGAAGACGCGATGAATAACGTTACTTCAATGCGTAGTGCTTAACCCTATATCGATATTATCATTTCCTATAAATCGTAAGATATTATCATCATCATATTAGTACGGTTTGTTTTCCTGCAACCGGTAACGATAGATGTATCAGGGGTAAAAAGACGGTTTTGTAAAGCTCGTGCTAACATCCACATTAGCGACACAACTGTGTAGGTAAGTGGGTAAAAACTCCCTACGAACCCTGATTTAATCTGCACGTGAAAGGGTACATCATCAGTGTTATCGATTTGAATCTCGAGCCGCAAGGGCAGTCGCTCGTTTTCATGCAAATTAGGAGAAAATTTCTGCTCTGTTCATTTTGTCGATTCAAGTAGGTTGTCATTTATTATTCCAACAAAGGCGCGTGCAGAAATCCACATACAATGCAGACACCGGCTGTTACTGTTATATTATCTTTTCTACATATTATATGATGTATACACTTCCAAATACAGGACTCGATTCTCGTCTTCGTAGTTTTAAGGTAATTAAGCGATAAGAGATACCAAAAAAAAGGGAACTTATTCATTAGCAAATTAATCAATACGTCTAGTTTTGATTGTACTTGACTGGAGGGAAGTTTGTGTTGATTTTCGATACAGCAGCAGCAACTTATACCGTTAAAACGCCGTTGATTGAATAGCAGCACATTGAAAAAACGTTAAAAAGAAACAAGTTTTATCATCGAAGCCAACAGGAATGGGATATTATCGCATTTCAAATGAGATATTATAAAACAGAACCATTTTTATTATGTGATAATTTCACAACTTTGTTGATACTCATGTTCTGACACTGATTGAAAATAATACTTAACAAGCAAATCCGCAGAGAAGATTTATTTGTTCGTTATTAGGCACAAAGCTACACAGTGTTCTGCCCATCGCGGGTATCGAAACCCGAATTCTAGCGTTGTAACCTGTGAGGTATACCGCTCAGCCAGCGGGAATGGGGAGAAATAGGAGAAAGTGAGATAAAACCTTCTTATTCCTAGTGTCAATTTGTTATCGCTGAGCTCAGAAAAACATGTTTCCTATTTCTCCAGACGGAGCTGTTATTCTACAAAAATTATTGGTCTATATAGTTATTCTTTTGTACACTAGATGGCGGAAAACTTCTTCATTAAACGTTGTTACAACATATTCCGTACAGAAACTATACACGGTACCGAGATTACCAAAATGGCGTCTCTTCTGTTTCTTATTGATTAGAATGGTTCTATCGTGATTCATTGGTTCAGTTTTTGTTCTAATAGCAGTACTCTTATAGTTACCACGAATGTACAAAAAGTGGTAGGACAGAGTACAAACATGTTGAAATGTTTGACTAATACACGTTATTTTCCTCATGGGATAAACTTTTGTCTATTAACACACTTTGATAAAATCAACTGAAATGGCAATTTTATTCAACGCACAGGAAAGAAAATCTTAAAAGAAATTTCCTACTGTCACGAGTGTTTATTTACAATCCTTTAGAATTTAAGCGTTTGCAATATTACACAGAAATAGAAGTGTTCTAGATGGTTACATTATTTCTTAGTTTACAGCTGATAGATAATTTTACCATCACATTAAGTATACTAGTTTATACTTTCGAAATAACACAGGATGAGTACCCCTGGTTCGTTTCGAAATAGTACAGAAAGGGTATCCATGAACTGTATCGAAACAGCACAGAAGGAGTATCCCCGATTCGCTTAGAAACAGCACAGAAATATCCCTGAATCATTTCGAAATAACACAAAATAAGTATCACTGACGCGTGCTTTTAGCAGCATGTCACTGTAACCGACTCCTTTTAAGATATTAAAATACTTTGTGATTATTCATTTAAGATTTTCAAGCTATGTTTAGCCGTCCATAATTTTGAACTGATAGACTAGATAGATGACAGCAAGTCAAAAACATACACCGCCAACCCTTGGGATACTGTATTTAATCGAAAAATGGATTTGACAGTCACTCTTATAACACACGTCCTTAATGTGTGGAGCACGGTTTTGCCGCAAGGAGAGGCAAACCATGGACTTTCGGATTCACAGTTCTACAAGCTAACCACTAGCTCACCCCTGACCCTAATTCTTCGTGAAAATTAAGTTCTCAGTATAAACAATGTACGACACGTCAAAACTCTTTCCTGTTTAACAGAAAACACATGTTTACGAAGGTTGGAGTTTTTTTATTATTAGAAGAAGATAAATATAAAATTGGGAATTTGAAAACCTACAAATATGAATCGTAAAAAAAAGTAAGAAAACAAGGCTGGAGATACTGTAGACATTATTTACTTAAACTACAAATCCCAATTTTGGTTTCACACTGCTACTTAGAATTACATTTGGAATCAAAATTGGGATTTGTAGTTTGAGTAAATAATGTCTATAGCATATCCAGCCTTGTTTGCTTACTCTTTGTACGATCCCTATTGACATGTTTTTAAATTCCCAATTTTTTATTTATCTTGTTTGCTGGCTTTTTTATACTCAACTATGGGCAAAGGATTACTTGATATGGTAGCCAACTATATATTGTAATGATAATAAGTATAGTTAGTAACTAGATGGTACGGTTCATGATGATTTACCGTAGCTATTGATTACTTGATCGCATTAGTTCGAGATGTAAAATATTAAGCTGCAGCTGGAGATTGTCATAGAGATTTGTTTGAGAATATAGTGAGCATTTATAGCTTCTGTGTAACTAAATTCTTTATACATAATGCATAGCAGTGGGCAAATATATGCCTAGACTAATATACAACCCCTATTAAGCGCGTATAAAATTTTACCAATAGAAAAGCAGCTTTTTCAAATAAAACATACGTCTAAGACATCGCTTTAAATAAACCTTAGTGTCCTTTAAAGTAATTATTCTACGAATGTGTGTAAAAAAATTTAATATTATGTGTATTGATCTTTTTATCTCCTTCACTTCACACATAATATAGGGATTGGCTCCCTAAAGACACCAATTGTACAGTGTACAAAACACTGAGTATCTGCATGTTACAGTCATCTAATGTCCATCTATTATTGGTTGGTAATTTCTGTTTCGCCCTGTGCTTAAGCTTTTTAAAGGAACACCAAATATTTGTAAGAAAGTTAACTTCAATGGGTAATGATGACATCGTTTACACTAGAATTATGATGTTTTTTAGCTTATTTAACACATAGAAGAAACAAATCGACTTTTCAATACCCCTACGACTTTTGCAGTACTATATTTAGTATTCTGCAAAAGGTTTGGGTGCAATATACTAAGCCATTTTTCTTCTAAGCTGGCAAGAGAAGAAGAAGAAAAAAGAGGAATTACAAACAGGCCGTTTTGAGCGGATTTTCTTTTCCTTATAAATCTAACATGTGTTCTTTTTTGTGCATTTTTATATGTGTACAGCCTTAGGAGTCAATAGTAAAGGTTTTAAAGTTTTGTTTGAACTGAATCTTTACTGTTTAAGGTGCTTTTGGCCCGAACGTTCTATCAGGGTTTTGTACAATTCCTTGCGATTCCTATTATGAAGCACTATCGTGGTTCAGAATAACTTTCGTATTTCTGTTATTGCCGGTTTATTTTGTGCATGAATTTGTTTATCTGTTGTACATAGTCGCCTGTAGCAGTTTGTCTGAAGTGATAAAAAGTTTGCGATTAAGTCGAGCGTTTCAAGATCAATCTGATATTAAAACTGCATTTCATTGATCTTGGATGTTGAAATAAACATTGGGCTATTCTCTCTTTGTCTATAAACTATATAATCGACCTTATTCTACACTGAAATGAAAAGGAGACGTAACCAGAGTCGGGCATTGAAAGTCGTTTGGTACAAGGTTGAAAGCCGATGTTAAAATCATGACTCCTTCCTGGACGTGCATACTACTTTTCTAACGTGACTCTATCATACATAACCAGGTTCCTTTATTTTAATTCATAGGTTCTTTTACGGAAAAATGAAAAGTTTTCTTTGGAGTAACAATAGTTTTCTAATTCATTTTAAACTGCAATGTTCGCCTTTGTTTGTTTTTTTCTTATCAGCTAGTCTATACGGGCAAGCTTTGTAGATAACGTTTATACTGTTTAAAGTTATTAAGTTCATATACGTTTGATAAAATCTATCGATCGAACGTAATACACAAATGACGGAGCGAACCACGATGTCGAAAGTCCTATCATTGGTGGTAGGCCTATTTAAGTGCTACAGGTATAAACAATGATCTGTTCAGTGCATTATTCAATTTCTTCATAATCACCAATTAACAAACCAATCAATCCAAGAACTGCATTGGATCTTTGTTTAACTATTCTATCTATAAATATCAGAAACATTAGTAGTGACTTTCGCCAATAGGTGGACTATGCACACACACTAGCTGTCCATTTATATAGTGTTATATATTCAATACCACAGCACTGTAGACTTGTGTAACCAGATTGGCAAATCCTTTAGTCTGACATGCAAACTGTTAATTACATAGTCGTTGTGTTTGCGTCTGTTACAGCCACGCCCCGGTATCATTTTAGTAAAACTTGACGTGGGCTTTAAGACTCACACAGACACTTATCCGACCGAGGTAACTCTTTGTTTTAAATTTTACTCTCTCGAGTTTCGCCCCCCTTTTTTTCTTGGAGAACTGCGGCAGTCGATTGAAAAGTATTAAAACAGAACGAAATCGACACCTTATACTCAGTAGCAAACTCTACTTGAATTCTTTGACATGTAGGGAATAGATAATCCGCATGCAACAGTCTTTCTGACGCCATTTATATCTCTAGACACCTGTCTGCCAGCCTTTCTATCCATTTTCAATATATGTTTCTCAATCTATCGACCCACCCACCCCACTACCAAGACATGCACATAAGTGTTCAATTCCTATGTGGTAATAGATTCAGAAATAGGAGGAACCTTTCATATAACTTTCTTTTAACGCTTTGTGCTTCTTTGTATACGTAAACAGCTTTGTGAAATAATAATAATACATATTTCCCAAGGTGGAGATGGCCTGCGCCAAACAGTTTTAGATTCTGAATTAGTTGGTCTCTTTGTAGCGCGCGAACACACACACAGATATACCCATCCCTAAGTTGAAGCTACGGTCAAATCTGTACTGTTTGTTGTTAAGCACAAAGCTACACAATGTGCTCTTGCCCACCGCGGGTATTGAAACCCAATTTTTGCGTTATAAGTCTCCAGCCTTACCACTGAGCCAGCGGAGGGGAGGCGGGGGGGGGGGCATCTGTACATCAAGGTTGAAACGCGAATAGCTTTCCTCAGGAAGTCACCTGGTATATTCTCGAGCCAGCTGCACCCCTGGTGGTAAAACGTTAGCAGGTTCCTTTCAGATTTATAATCAATAAGGAACAAAAATATTATGGAATATTTTCGGAAAAAACTTGCTCCCCCCTCCTTTTTTAAGTTTTAATACACCGAAATTACTTTCATGACAATGTACGAGTCAGTGTGTTTAGCAATGTATGCGATGCCAATAAGGTAAAATCCCATTTAAATTTTATTCAAATTAGTTTGGAGAAAATTAATTACTTACCCACAGTCTCAAGGATAGCATGTTTTAGCGTTCGCGAATAAACTGTACGCAATTAAAAGTAAGATATAATGTGGGTTAAGTTTCACTAAACTTAATCGCTTCGTTTTATTTTATGCCAAGCGTCTTCTAGATTCCAAAAGGACAAATCATTAACTCCATCTTAGAGCTGTCATTCAACCCATACAGAATGAAATTTGTTAACATTCTTATCTGGATTTGTTCAACTCGAGCAATGTACTATTGTAGAAGTTCGCAACTAAACGCAATCTTTGAAACCGGTTTGGAAAAAAAAAATGCATTAAAACGAGAAGCTGGGGAAATATTGCAATAATTCTTTTAATCTCAATGTCGAATAAATTCTAAAAGAATCATGTATATTCTGCTTATTTTTGAAAATAAATGCTATTTTAAGGACATGTTTAAATGAAATCACCACTAACTGTTGGGCTACTCTAATAGAATAGTGTGGTTTGACCGTTACACTTATGACGCACCTATGGCCTCAAATTGTTGAGCGCGTTTATTTTTCTTTTTTTTCAGTAACAAAACGCGAGCCATGGACTTTTGGATCCACAGTCCAACAACACAAACTGATAGACAACAACAACATACTAATAGGATTCATAGTTGTTTTTAAAATCTGATAGCACACGTACATACAGATTATTTCTGGTGAAATGGTCGCTCGGTGAAGTTCAATGAAAAAACAAATTTTCACATTTCACTTAGAGAAACGATCTTTGCGATGATTTAATATCACATGCATAAATTACCTGTATAAAAACTGTAAAATCGGTTTCTACGAAACGCTAAAGTTGTTCTGTTGATAATATTAGGCCAAAGCCTGTGTGTACAAGTCAAAAAATCCTTACCCTAATTCTGATGTGTTGTGACATAAATAACATTGATGTAAAATTACAATTCACACAGTAATAGTTATTGGCAAGCGATTTTCGAATATAGATAACGTCTCAATCACTACTATGTCTTTAGTATACCAGCCAGCCCGAAGAGACTTGGTACTAGATATAGCAGGTATAGTGTGGTTGACGTACTATTTTCACTCAGAAGTTCTTATTAATAGTTTGAGAGTGTCGATCAACTGGAGTTCACAGTCTCCATCGTGCATTGTTCTACAGCAAATTAGTATCGCTCGTGACTGTTTGACGTTTACAGTATTTTACACACATGTTCTATAATACTTTATTTCTTACGTGCACTGTGACACGGTAAGACAATTTTACAGAAATATATTTCACAGCTAACTCGTTGGATTACGTAAAATTAAAAGTTATATTTAAGCCTCTTACAAACGGCTGGGTAATTAGTGAACTTTAATTGCAAGTTACCTGACGATTCCACGAGTTCCGGGTAGTAAGAGGATTAAAATAAGCTTAATTTAAGATTTACATAACCAGTTGGTGCCTTAACGTAATTTATTTGTCCGTGTAATGCTCACAGGCCGAGAGACGAGTTGTATAAAATATGACTTCTTATTGTAATTCACAACAGCAATTATATACATATGGACAGATATACATATATATAAGTTTAGTTATTTTATAAAACATAAACTAATACACTAAAAATAGTTTCTTGAAGTAATCTCTGCCAACTATCATTATAAAAAATTTTTTAGTTTTGTGAATTACAACACTTAAAGTAACAATTTTATTTTATTTGTTAAATACTGTTTGTAACTAACCTCTTCAACCACAGAAATAATTTGATGGCTTTAATAATATTAGTAAAAAAAAAAACAAATTTAAAAGGCTAGAAAGTCAAACATTATTATTTTTGAACAAAAATGGAAGCTTTATTTATGGTGATCTCTCAAACTTTAGGTATGCATATAATATTCAATAACTAACGAGAGGTATACGTAATATTGTGTGAAGACTGAACACTTGGGTTCAGAATTACACACGAAACTCCACAAGGACTACTTTCCTGTGCACAGCCGTCCTTAATCTAGGCTAGAGGGAAAGCAGCAAATGTTTGCGACAACAGGTCCCTGAATCCTCTGATTCACAGTCCGGCACGCTGACCACAAAGCAACACCAAGCAACACAGGAAACTAGGACATCAAAGTGCTAATTACAGAGGAAACTAGGACATCAAAGTGCTAATTACAGAGGAAACTAGGACATCTAAGTGCTAATTACAGAGAAGGTAAATCGGTTTTTAGTGATAAAATTGTCTCCGATAAAAATCGTATTTCCATATTACAATCAGTGTTTTGATACAGAATGAGTTGCCCGCCAGTGGCACAGCGGTATGTCTGCGGACTTACAACACTAGAATCCGAGTTTCTATACCCTTTGTGTAGCTTTGTGCTTAACTACAAACAAACAGAATATGCTATAGACTTAAACACCCATCATTCCTCAAGTACACATTTTATTCCAATTAACATGCTACAGTTAATGCGGTTGATAATATTCAATACCTAGCGTTATCCTTTTGTTGCTTTATCAAGTTAGTCTTCATGTAAATTGCATTTGCTTTCAACGTGAGTGGAAGGGAAATCTCCACTCTGAACGGGACCGCAGATGTGGGCTAAACAACCAGGTCAGAGACCTCTAGGATTCGGATATAGCTTTTCCTTATTTTGAATACTGACCAGAGTGTGGGCAACCACACAGCACTCGCCACAAGAGCTGTGTACTAAATAATGTGATTGACTATCACTTTTATAAGGTGCTCATAGCTGAAGGTGTGGAACCTGGACCCTTCGATCTGCAGCCCAACACACCAATAACAATTCGGCCACTTCCGGCCCTTGAAAACACTCGAGGGATGGTGGCTAATAAATAAATATCTGTATTCAAATTGAAGTGAATAAGTGACTCCAGTCCTTCCAATTTTTCAGAGCGAAAATTATTTGACAGTTCCGTAAGTAGACAGAAAACTAATCGTTTTCGTTAATTTAAAAAAAAAATCCACTCTTCCTACATACAATCTAAAACTAAAATTGCTTAAAGTAAATAATACAAAATATTAATTATTAATCTCAGCGATAACAGAGAGTATCGTAAGGAAACAATCGCACGGATATGATTACTACGTTAGATTTAATCGACTTAAGATGTATTTGCTAATATTATAATGTTAGTTTCAATTTAAACTCGTATCGTGTTTTACAGAATGAAAAAGAAAGTTTACCCCTGGAGTTCTTGCTTGGGGGCCGTAGGGATATTTCGTCCAGTCAAGAGAACTCTCCAAAGTTGTATCTAGTAAAACCACTGCAATAGAAGAATAAACAAGATATTAACTAAAAAAGTGTATATTATGATTTATATATATACATATATATATACCATACTTAGAAACTATCTCATAATGCCCCCCCCCCCCTTTTTTTTTACTTTAAATAAATCTTGGAGATTCTTACTTTTTCAATAAGACCATACACGGTACTTAAGTAACCAAAACAGACTGATTTATGTACATTTTTAAATTCGATGTCGGATGTCATAACTATAATGATGACTTGACGATATTTTAGTGTACAAAACATCCCTAAAATCAAACCTCCATTAGGCATGATTGAGAACAATACGTTGTTATTCTGACCTCACGAATCTGAAAGTTTATCACCGACAGTGAAATTTATATTATTATATAAAAACATGTTACATGTTATACAAAACAGGTTACATGAATCGGTAACTATGTGATTAGGAATTCGTCTAACACAACATATTTTCAATCAAATCTTAAAAGTTAAAATACATTATAATACGCACTAATTGCACATAACTGGGCGTGAATACATTTATATATTTGGGGGTATAAAGAAGAATAGTGATCTATGACTATCCTCGTTCACTTTGCTTAAAGGGGAGTTCATTATTAGGAGCTTTATGCTCTTTTTCTTTTTTTTTTCACTGTTTAGGAAGAAAGAGGGGGTTGAGAAGGATTGATATTCTATCCAGAGAGGGAGTTTGGGCGGGAATAAAGTCTTTACCATGGCCTATTGGACTCAAGACAAGCAGAACTATGAAGATTTATGAAGAGAGTACATTAGTCAAAAGATACGCCTCTAGGGGGCGGAGACGTCTAGTTCCTAATTAAAGTCCGTTAAAAAATCTCGAGAGCACATGTGCTCACTTTACTTCTTTTTTAGCGTGTTCGAATTTTTGTTTCTGACTATACTATTTCCATTAATCCTATGAATAAACCTAATTAAGAGAAAATGAAAAACTGAATCTTTGAAAAATAAAGAAATTGCAAAGTTAAATGACGGAAAAGTGGGACTGGTATACATCCATTTAAAGAAATTCTCGCTTCTAATTACAAAATATATTTTTTTTCCTAAGCAAACAAAGTTATTCAATGATGTAAGAATAGAGAATTAAGACTTTACAGTGACAAATATAACCCAATTAAATTAACGAAAAGAAGTCATGGCTAACTACATTAGATTCCGTTTCTAAAAAAAAAACAAAACCAGCAGCTATATATAAATATGAATATCATTAAGTTCACTTCTACTTAAAACTCCTTTTTTAAACTATTTAATAACATTCGTTTCTCAAATGATTGAAAGTGTGATTATTAGAGTTAGGCCTATTATTAAGGAATATGTTTTGTTTTTCTCTTTCAACATCAGGTTATGCTACAACTCAGTTTTCTACTCATGTTAACAATATCCATTCTTAGAAAGCAGTCTTATCTAAACACTAAACTGCGCCTATTATTACCACAACGATAATTGTCTACCTATCAATGTAAAAAACACGAACTGATGCCATCAATGCAGGAACAGCATTACTGAATCACACAATGAAAGATAAATATCATTATACAGCACACGAAGTATCTGTCTACTTTACCTTTTCATAGAACATCTAGTTCTAGTTCCGAGTCTTTTAGCAGCGCGAGTTGTGCACGTGATAAACAATGATATAAAAGCCAACAACATACAAGTAAGCCATGATAGTTTAGCACTGCTTCTCCTATTGATATGATTACTACTATTAAAATACCAACATCCTCGATATTATTTCAGTACACAAGTAGAATTTCGTTTAACGAGAGTATCTAGTAATTATCATAATTCGCAAAGTTCTTTTACCTGTAGCTGGATCAAAATAGCTGTCTTTATATAAAGGCCGCTGCTACTACTGGTTTGAAAACAATGCCAAACATTTTAGGCTTAACAATCTCATTACAATCAGTATTAGTTGATGAGAAGATTGTCTCAATTAGGTTTAATATTTAAATACATTCAAACTCCTTCCTACTTTTTAAAACTGCAATTTCAATTAAATCTAAAAATTATTTTAATATACATGCGCATGGAAATATCGTTTAAGATATTGTATTTTTACTGGTAGGCTTGGAATATAACATAATTGAAACGTATCCAAACATATTTTTAGCAGCATTAGCTTCGCCATTTTTACCATTTCACTAAAGGCTAACATATTATAATTAAGGTTGAATGAGAATTATAAACTGTGTGGTTGACTTACAACTTCTAAACTTTGGTTTTGAGTGGGCGTACTTGAATTATGCGACATACTGCGGGAAATACTGAAGATTTGACCAGTGATAAGTCTAAACGCTTAACACAACATTAAAATCTCGTAACCTGTCAAAGAGTAAGACTATAATGGCATATTCGGTACTTAAATGTAGATAGTCCAAGACAAAACTTGGAGCTAATTCAAAATGCTGTCAAGAATATCAAAAAATACCTGCTATCAAAGTATGTGTAACACTACGTAATAATGGAACTTTTCAATCTACTAAATGCTGTATGTCATTAAAACTGTTGACCACCGTTTGAACAAAACACAATGTAATTATTGAATTTGATATCGAATAGTATACACTACATGAAAGAGGTGTAACTGTGCTTAGAACAAAGAAACAAAAAAACTTCATTTTCAAATTGTTTTTCTCCGACTATATGTTCTGTGATAGATATACAAGAACCGCAAAGTATTTTGGGAAGAGATTCTTGGGAGATTACTATATTGAGGTCGACATGTGAAGAAATAGGCATAAAAGCTATGTGGGGAGTAAGAGGGCGCTATCCTTTACGGTGAGGTGGGCAGAAATTTAACACATCGTTCCCGATAGAAACCCATTTTACTTTCGGACCACTTATCAATGTTAATCCTTAATTTACGACTTCAGATGCCAAGTATGTGACAGAGTTTAAGCGTGACCCTCAGAGAATATGTAATTGGCTGGGAAGTGGTGTGTCGTTTATTTTATTTGTTCTCTCCCCCCCCCCCCCTCACACACACACACACCTGTTCTTGCCCTTGAGAGTTGGATTGTCACTACCAAGTTTTACTTGTACAAATAACTACACAAGTGGCGGGCGATTTTTTTTTTGCCTGTTTTTATTATTAGTTTTAAAAGAATTTACAGCAATAAATTATGAAATTTAACAAATAAAAAAGCAGAAATAATTATACGTAAAGTCATGTTCAAAAACGCTCATACACACACACACACCTATACAGTAGACAGAGCAAAAAACAACGCACGTGAAACAGACACAAATAAATCAAAGATACAAACTACAACGTGGGAACTACAAAATATAGTTTTACAACTGGAGTATCGGCGAGGTAGAGCCCATAGGGCGTAATGGACACATTGTCTATCCGATTTAAATTCTTTTTGCAAAAATATTCTGACATCCATCTTACCTTCCACATTTCGTTTGTACCTTAGCATTATTTTTTGCTTGTTTATTTCAGCGTAAAGCCACATAGTAGACTATATGCGCTCAGTCCACTGCGGGGAATCGAGCCCTGGATTTTAACGTTGTAAGTTCTTAAACTTATAGCTAGCTCACCGGGGGCGTAGCATTATTTGTTTCTATTTTATGAGCGACGCTTTCTCTGGTCTTGTTGTTTCAAAAGTTATGTCAAAATTAAAATATGGTCCTTGTTATTATGCTCTCTTTCATTTAGCTGTTCAAAATTATCATAACTTTTGTGTATTCTTTACGAATAAATGAATGTGTTAGGAAATATAAAAATATTTCTTATTTCTTGGTGAGCATTCTGTTATTATTTCTTCGTTATTTCACTTTTCATTTCCACTGAAAATAAAATTTAATGATACAGAGGTTAAGTACGTTATATTCAAACGATTTCGTAGCCTCACCACGTTGTCAAAGTCCATGTCACCACGTCCCGTCATGCTCTATCTGACGACCGTGCATCTTGACAATAAACAGACATTGCAAGCGACTCTATCACTCTACTTTGAATGCTTACCATAAGTTATCTAGGGAACGAGAAATACGGTTTTCCTGCGCTCGTTTCAACAGTCCGATCGTCCAGAAATACAAAGGCCCTGCGTCTGGCAACTTGAATAGCATGAACAACAATGTTATTTTTTCCAACTACTTGAGATATGCAATGACTGAGTGATATATCGTGAAAGCAACATGTGGCTCACGTGACTTGTGTCACTTTTCCAGACACAGATCCTTCTTTTATTGATCATACTGCGTACTGTTGGCTGGAGCACGTGAACGGCTTTAGCCATTGAGCTTTATGTTCGTGGATTGTCACCTGTTTGTTACAAGACGGCACACTTACCACGGCTATGGTACGACTGTTTGTTTGTTTGTTTGCTGTGAATTTCACGCAAAGCTACACGAGGGCTATCAGCGCTAGCTGTCCCTAATTTAGCAGTGTAAGACTAGAGGAAAGGCAGCTAGTCATCACCACCCACCGCCAACTCTTTGGCTACTCTTGTACCAACGAATAGTGGGATTGACGTCACATTATAACGCCCCCGCGGCTGAAAGGACGAGCATGTTTGGTGGGACGGGGATTCGAACCTGCGACCCGCAGATTGCGAGTTGAGCGCCCTAACCACCTGGCCATGCCGGGCCGCAATGGTACGACTTGTTGCAAGTGTGTGTTTTTTTTTTGACAGTCCACTCCCCAAGTTGATCCAGGTTCTGTTGTTTTCTAGTGCCATTAAGTACAAAGTATATGCCCGTCTTGAAAATTCTAAATCGCTGATCTGAACACATCTTTATATTCTGTGAGCCTGAATATTTTGTTCTTACATACTCTTCCCAAAAGCGATTAATTTTCTGACATATACAATGTCAGAGTGTAGTTGTGATACTTTATGTTTCAATGTGACTCGTTGAGTTGAATATTCCAAAATTATTTTAATATAACGTATTCAATCCTCTATATTAATTTATAACGAAAAATATATAATTTATATAAAAATTAACACAAAGTCTATGGAATAGGCACACATCATGCCTAAAGATCTATGAATTTGTAATTTTTGTGTGTTAATCTAGATTTAACACTAATTTCGCTATTGACTCGTAGTTTTGTAGGTAGCTATCGTACAAGTTTTAATATTATCTCATGCGAATTACGGTTTACAATCTATTTGAAAAAAACATACCCATAATAAAGATTTTTCAGTTATTTAACATTTATAAATATTTATGTTTGTATTGATATATAAAGAATTATTTTTATCTAGTTATAACGATGACTAAAAATGTTAATGAACAAATTTTAATTCCGTCAAAGAATACCGATTACTTAACTGCACACGGTATAATATTCTTATCGTTTTTCCAAGTTTAACCTCGTGTATTTAATATGCTAACGTTTGTAGCCAAATAATTAAGGATTCGTTCATTTATGGAAAAAATCGTGAGGTACATTACAACATTCAACGCAAAAAATATTAGTGTTATCCATTACTTTCTCGTTAATCTTATGTTCGATTTAAATATAAACCCTTCAATCTGAAAAAACAACTATGGATTTAAACTTCCAATATTTTCTTATATTTGCAAATACATATGGATTATTATTTAACAAGACGTTACAATGCAGTAGGAAGCAATTTTGGAGTGATCATGCCATTGCCACAAATGCCATTTCTAAGGGGGAGATCTGGAGGAATGCCCCTCTAAAAATGTTTCAGCATTTTAGCTACAAGTATTGCATACACACAACGTAATGTATTGAATTAAAAGAAGCAGGTTTTAATACATAAATCGTAGCTATACATGCCCTGAAAAAAGTGGTCAGGCCATGGCCTGACTGGCCTTACCGCTTCCTATGGACCTTTATTATATTCGGTAAATGCATGCAATATTTATGTTTACTTTTGTTAAAAGAATGGTAATGATTATTTCCAGGGGCGCTTATAAAACTCGTTAAGGGTTAATTGCGCTTTTAGTGCGAGTTTATCGTGATCTAATTAGTAAGTCTATACTAGAAAACACACCATCACTCCATGATGAACTGTGTTGACTATATTATCATGAGTTGCTCAACATTAAGTTAAAGTTGTTTTAATATCGTAATAAGGTAGACGGTAGTTTAACTGTTCTAACCTTGTGGTAATATATACTTTTATTAAAAACTTAGTTAAAACGACGTTTAAAAATACACAATAATTCAAAACTGTTAAAAGCGCCAGGCCTTACTAAAATATCTACACGTTTAAGTGAGTCACAGAGTCAGTCAGCATCATCAATGGAAAAAAAAAAACGGCATTGAGAAAAACACATCGATATTTATATCTTATGATATTGCACAATACAAACGCCTGAACCAATAATTTAACAAACATCTATCACTTCTCTTTCAAAAAGTATCCTTTGTTCAAAGACAAGTAGGCGATAATCTAAAATAAATAATACTGTATTGTTAAATTAGGTTCTTAAGTTAATTTTTCATCTTTTATTCTTAATGCGCAGTCCCAGTAGCATTACATTGTGCTAAAACAACTTTATATATTTTTTTACTTTAAAACCGTTTGCTCGTTGTTCGATTACACTCACTACTTAAAGAACAACAAATGTAATAAAAATGGAACAAAAGACACTTCAAATAGCTTTTATCTAGTTATGAAGGAAAAAGATAGCATTTGCATTATAAAAGTAAGTAGTTTGTAGTTCTTATAGATTTGGGCAAGCACGACAAATTCTGGGGACGTCAAAGAACAAGCGCATTCTGAAAATTCTCTATACTCCGTAGTTATATTGGAAGCAGAGTAACTATCATTTTTTTTAGATGGCCTCTTTATTATATCAAAATAAAAAACAACTAAATGTATATAAATTAATCCTACTGACACACTTGCTTTTATTGAATTAAGTGTTATTGACACTTTACAAAGAAGTTTGAGACAACAGATCCACGCATACAATGTAAACATTCAGAATAATCCATCACTTTAATAAAGTGCTTCACTACTTTAATGTGCCCCCTCCCCGGTGGTATGTCTGCGGACTTACAACGCTAAAATCCGGGTTTCGATACCCGGGGTGGGCAGAGTACAAATAGCCCATTGTGTTGCTTTGCGCATAACTTCAAACAAACAAACAAAACTTTAATGTGATTTTTTTTCCTTTCCTTTTTTTTTAATTTTTACCGCATCGCACGGTTTGCGGCATGCCAAAATACTCAATATAAGAGCAAGTTCTTGGGCATAGATTAAAATACTTAAGCGGTGAAAAGATCCAACCAACACATTATTTTAAAAAATCATATTTGATTTGAGTGCGTGCGTAAAATGTGATTTTCGGCGCAGGGTAACCTACAAATGTGTTTTCCAAATAAGAAATTAATATTTTGTTGTTGTTTTAAAATTGAAGTACAGAAGTAATATCTGCAATTATCTTAAAACGAAAATATTCCTCTTGTGAGCGATAAAATAAAAAATTACCCTATGTGACGAAGGAAAGAGTGGCTTCCAGATGCTTTGCGCTACTAATTATAATTTAAATACTTTGAGCTGATATCTAGGAGATAGGCCAGTTTTGTTAACATTATATCGATTTTAATTGGTATCTAGGAGATAGGCCAATTTTGTTAACACTATATCGATTTTAGTTGGTATCTAGGAGATAGGCCAGTTTTGTTAACACTATATCGATTTTAGTTGGTATCTAGGAGATAGGCCAGTTTTGTTAACACTATATCGATTTTAATTGGTATCTAGAAGATAGGCCAGTTTTGTTAACACTATATCGATTTTAATTGGTATCTAGGAGATAGGCCAGTTTTGTTAACACTATATCGATTTTAATTGGTATCTAGGAGATAGGCCAATTTTGTTAACAATATATCGATTTTAGTTGGTATCTAGGAGATAGGCCAGTTTTGTTAACATTATATCGATTTTAATTGGTATCTAGGAGATAGGCCAATTTTGTTAACACTATATCGATTTTAGTTGGTATCTAGGAGATAGGCCAGTTTTGTTAACACTATATCGATTTTAGTTGGTATCTAGGAGATAGGCCAGTTTTGTTAACACTATATCGATTTTAATTGGTATCTAGAGATAGGCCAGTTTTGTTAACACTATATCGATTTTTCAGGCCTCCCGAAATCATTTTAAAGGATCTACATTCTAATCCATCTACACCCAAAGGATGATTATCTCAAACACTATCAAAGTTCATTACATTAGCCTCTCTCTGTGGCTCAACAGTAAGGTTGAGGCCTTATAATGCTAAAACGACGGTTCGATCCCTGCGCTGGGCACAGCGCATATGGTATGTGGTGAAGCTTTGTGCTCAACGATAAAGAGACAAGTGTTAGGCAGCATATTAATCAATATCATAACAAATAACTGCTGCACGTGTGAGCCAACATCAACAATGATCATCAGGAATGGTAAAGCCTAACACTAAGAACACTGAAATCCTACGTAAACCTCGTATATCACCACGTATTTACAAATGTCTTTACCGATATTTAGAAATGCATACATTGAAAATAACACAGAAAACATTTACAAGTACAGTTTTATCGTGAAAGAATAGAAGCGCATTTATTACAATAAAACATCCGTACATATTTTAAACGTATTCATTTTAATATATCACTGATTATGGAATTTGTAGATTCCGAAACGTTTGAATATGGGTTTGCAACTGTTGCCTTGGTGCTGCACCCCCCCCCCCCCAGAAGCACAGCGGTATGTCTGCGGACTTACAGTGCAAGAAACCGGGTTTCGATACTCGTGGTAGGCAGAGCACAGATAGCCCATTGTGTATCTTTGTGCTTAACTTCAAACAAACAAAGCCTTGGTGTTTCTGATTTTCAATAAAGTACGGTTTCCCACCTGGTGGACCTATTGCAACATGATTCATCTCGTATGTCTATCTTGATTGTTTTAAGGCTATATCTGTGATGTGTGGAAAAATGAATCATTTTCCGTTTTAGTATGAAATGTAACCGAATACAAAAACTTTGAGTATATAGTGCACCCGTACTGGTAGTCAAAGAATTAAAAAACATATTCGTTTCGAAAAACAAAACATTTAATGTGAATTTACTTAGTATATAAAGTCGCTATAAAAGGATAAAAGGTCTAACATTCGCATCCTGGCGGTCAAATAAAATGTTCTGTGCGTGAGATGATGACTTTGTATCATGTACTTCTGTAAAGCTTTTCTGAAGATGTGTTTGCGTTGTTAAAGAAATCGGGAAAATAATGGTTGTATGGTAGACGTGTAAAATACATAAAACACATACTGACATTCGGAAAAAGATTGAAGCAGTTTAACTGAAAAGGGCAAAATTCTATTTGAGAATCATTGTCATAAATATGTATGTATGTATATGTGTGTTTATAAGTAATGTAGCTTCGTGAAAATAAAGTTTTATTAAAACAAGAACAAGCTAAAATATTAGAACAATGTGCATAATTACTAATTATTATTTTTTATAATAATGTGGGCTAAACAGTAAGAAGAAACTCGATTAATATTTCTTTTCCAAAGGAACATACCTACAAACCACTAAATGATACCTTATGCCACAACGTAACTAGTGGAACAAACAAAAACAACATCTGGTGGCAGATAACGGAATAAAAGTTACATCTGTGACAGATAATGAAACAAAATCGCCATCTTGTGACAACTAAAGGTATAAAATTACCACGACATGACAGCTAATGAAACGCAAACACTAGAATGTAACAGCTAAAGAAAAAAACAACAACAACAAAAAAACGCCATTATGTTACAAATAGTGGAACAAAAACGCCATCAAGTGAAATATTATGGAACAAAATCGCCATCTTGTCAGATCTAATGATACGAGAACGCCACCATGTGACAATTAAGAGAAAAGGAACTATAATGGGACGCCAAAAGGTATAAAAATGATTTTGTTCATTTGAAGTTAAGTACAAAGCTACATAATGGCTATGCTCTGTCCACCACGGGTATCGAAACCCAATTTCTAGCGTTGTAAGTCCGCAGGGATACCGCTGTGCAACTGGGAGGCAATATAAAAATGAAACGAAGTGGTAAAGTAAAAAGCGAAAAAAAAAACAAACAACAAAGGTAATATAGTAAAGGTATTGTTCTTTCACGGCTTTACATGTTAGACGCCTTACGATGGTCAGTTATACATAAACAAAGAGAGTAACTCTTCCAACAAAATACATCTCAGCTGTAAACAATCATCAATATACAGGTTGAAATATTAATGTATGCAATATGCGACAACACGGATAATAAAGGAAAGGGTGGTAAAAAATGCAGTTCTGAAAGATAGGAAACTTTCCCAAGTTAGAAAATGCTTCTTTTTGTTTTCTTCACAACTTTGATATTGAAATATAACGAGCGTATCCAGCGAGAATGTTGAATATAATAAGAAAATTCCTTCCCCTATACGGTTTAGTGTGCCATTAAGGCGGCGGGTGCTCCTGAATTGCTGCTCTCTCTCTTTCACTGGTCAGTAGTTCAACATTAGAAACAGCTATATTTGAGACATAGGGGGTCTCTGACCTGGCCGTTTAGCCCACGAATCGCATAAGGCACTATTTACGTGGAAAATTCAAAATATCAAAAATTAAGCTAAATAATATTTACCTTATCAACAAATCTAGTATAAAAACGATATAAAGGTCTATGACACAATTCCCACCAAACAAACATACACGTCTCGAGATAGCATCCGCTCATATTAGAATGCAGGATTTGTGTAATTTATACTTGGATAAAATTTGAACATAATTGATGTGCTGTTTTGAAAGTAGGTAGTAGCGACAAATTCAGTATTGTAACGAAGGTTAGGAAGTTCAACACACTCAATTCTAATTAAACAGCTGTCAGTGGATATCGAGTACGGTATACGGGAAGTGCGAGTCTACTTAAACTAACACGTGCGACAGTCTGTTGATAAATGTGTGAGAGACTTGCGTTAGTTTCACTTATGACATAATAACCCCCCTTTCCTCCCCTCCGCTTTGCTTCTTGCATCACGAGTCACACCTCGACCTTCTGTCCGACCCATCTTACAGTAACCTTAAATTTATGTCGACACAAACGTGAAGAACAGTCTTCCTGACAGCATCGTGAGATAACAGGATGTGGGTTTATAGTAATGGAAACACGTTTAATTTGTACGCTAAAGTCTAAAGATATTATGTAAAATCCAATGCGCAAGTGTTCAAGTTTACTAACGTTTAATTTGTACGCTAAAGTCTAAAGATATTATGTAAAATCCAATGCGCAAGTGTTCAAGTTTACTAACGTTTAATTTGTACGCTAAAGTCTAAAGATATTATGTAAAATCCAATGCGCAAGTGTTCAAGTTTACTAACGTTTAATTTGTACGCTAAAGTCTGAAGATATTATGTAAAATCCAATGCGCAAGTGTTCAAGTTTACTAACGTTTAATCATACTATTTCAGATGATATAGAAGTAATGGTTTCACATTTTAACAGTTAAAATGGACGTTGAATATCTTACTACTCATAGACGTCGGAACGGGGGGTGTCACGTGTCCCCAATAATTAATTGTGGGCCTCGAATATCATTGCCCCCCCCCCCGATATTTTGCTGACAACAATTTTCTATTTAGTGTTTTTCAATTCAGTCGGTTGACTTTGTTAGCTGAAACGAAAGGAAAGTACAGTTTTTTGTCAAATTCTAACCATTACGCTATTAGTAACTTTTTATGTTTGTGTATAATGTCTATATTAGTTATTATCTGAAACATTATTATTGTTTGTATGACTTACGACTTTGTAGCACACAGCAAACAATTTAATTTGTATTTTATATGTACAATACTTGTTATTGTGTGAAATATTTGAATGATACTTTAGTGCGTTGTTATTGGTTGTCTAACAATTTTTATTCACTTAGACTACCCCCCCCCCCTTCTGCTTGTTTTATACGTTCCGAAGAGCCTGCTATTAAAACTACTAAGGGAACCTCTTTGATTAAGTACATCCCACATCCTATTTAAGTTTATTGGCCACATTTTAAGCTTTAAAATGTTGAATATATAGCTTGACAAAACCCGATAACGATATAAAATGCTGGGAACGTACCTTGATGAAACCCGATAACGATACAAAATGTTGGGAACGTACCTTGACGAAACCCGATAACGATATAAAATGTTGGGAACGTACCTTGACGAAACTCGATACCGATATAAAATGTTGGGAACGTACCTTGACGAAACCCGATAACGATATAAAATGCAATGTCCAGCTGGTAGTGAACGTCGTGAATTTTCTTATACAACATGACCTAATTTGTTTCATTTTACAATTGACACAACCATAAAGAAACAAATTTCAGCTCTAGTTGTTAAGGCGTTGAATACCCATTAGCAACTTATGAACTTGGCATAGAAAAACAAAAAAATCCACATTCATTAAGCTTCAGCAACTTACAAAGCTCCACTGTATGGAGTGTTACCAACCTGAATTCACTGGTACTACAGTGGTATCAGCTTTACTACCTAATGCAATCCGGCATATTTTGTATACAAGTTATTTTCTCTCCTTACAAATTCTGAATTTTTTTAGCTTCGAGATTAAACCACCGGATTGTTACGATCAATTATTCTCTAGAACAACTTTGTTTTTCTAAGTTCTACTACGAATTAATTTGTTTTTATTTGTCTCTCTCTCCCTTTTTGAGAGGAATAGAGTTTAAACACTCCTTACTGTTTGTAATTCAAATTACATTATTATTATGTATCATATAACGTCTATTAGTGGCGCCGTGTCCATTACGCAGTATAAGTATTTACGTATAGTTCAGTATAGCAAAAAAAAAAATTAAAATTAATGAAAAAGAAGCGGAAAAAAACTTTCTTGTTTGATAAAGTTCGAGATGATTTAAGCCCTTTGATAATGAGGTATGTAGTTCAACAAGGATAAAACTTAACTATTTGCTGTACCGTCTCTAATCCTGTTGTCTAAAGAAGACTGGTTCATGGTGACTGCACCATTACCGACTAATTTCTTTCTCTTTTTCGTTGCTCACGTGGCTTTAGGATGGAAACCAAGGGCTGAATTTAGCTGGAAAAACGAATAACTTCAAATTATGTTTTGGATTGAAAGAGTATTAGGATGTGTGTGTCTAAAAAACTACACCAAGCCATCAAGTGTAAATATAAAACTACACCAAGCCATCAAGTGTAAATATAAAACTACACCAAGCCATCAAGTGTAAATATAAAACTACACCAAGCCACCAGGTGTAAATATAAAACTACACCAAGTCATCAAGTGTAAATATATTCTTCCAAAATAATCGCATGTTTTCCCCGTGTCTGACAGGTAGGCAACAACGTCATGGCAGTGCGAGTTGAATACCGTAACCCAATAGTCAATACATGGTTTCTTCTTCTCTATTCCCTTTTGTCACCTTTTTTTCCCCCTTCTCTTTTACTTTCCAATTTTTGCCCTTTTCGATTGCC
Organism: Limulus polyphemus; assembly: GCF_000517525.1. Taxonomy (NCBI): domain Eukaryota; kingdom Metazoa; phylum Arthropoda; class Merostomata; order Xiphosura; family Limulidae; genus Limulus; species Limulus polyphemus. The sequence continues at coordinate 15,648 of NW_013666641.1, read as the reverse complement.
CCAAAATTCTTCTAGATTTTTTTCAAAACCCCCATACATTCAAAAGAATATTTACCTTCGCAAGCCATTTTCCAAACCTAAAGTTAGATAGAGCTCCATTGGACAACAATATCCATCAGTGACCTAGGTGGGACTAATGAAAGCTGATGAAACCGAAATTCCCAGCTGGTCATGTTATAGTTTGTTGTCATTTCATGACATAGCATATAGCTTTCTCGTGGCTCAGGCGAGTTTCATTAAACCGATACTGATTCCTTCGAATCTTTTGATTAAGATACCAAATGGATATGCATGATATATGCGTAAAACGAGATATGAGAAGGTAGGATTTGTTGGGCGTTGACTTATAAGAAACAACATAGGGGAAATCGCTATGATTAAGTTTCAGACATTAGTCAAAAGCACTAGTACCCATCCCATATAAAAACCCGCCAGTCTGGATCGGAAAATTTAATCAATTATGCATACAGAAAGTTGGGTCCAAGATGCACACCTCATCTAAACAATAATATTTGAAAAAATAAAACACAGAAAGGATAACTGCTTCATTTAACCTTGGTTTCAGATGTAAACAGGACCGAAAAATAAAGGAAATCGATACAGGTTATTCTAAGGGTGGAGTTCGTTAAATTCAAACGAATGAAAGAAAGCGAAAGATCATATCTATCCCCGAAAAAATCTTGAACAATTTGATGGTAGGCTTATCACCTGTTGAAGTCCCTCTTTAATTCCCTCCACTCCCTTGTAACTAAGTACAGCGCCTGCGGTAGATGTTGTCAACCAGGGCTGGAGGACAGATTTATTTGATGGATGGGGGTGATTTGTGGCAGGAGCCTCCTGCCAACTAATGGGGGAATAAATTCACGTGTCTGCTTCAGAACATGTCTTTCTGCCACTGTTTTGTTTTGTCAAAGTGTCACACGACTCATCTTGTGATTCGTGTCTTTTCCTTATCTTTCTACACGCTCGTGTATTATCTCAAGTTCCTTTTTTTTTAACTATACACCTTTATATATTTAACAGCTTCAATTTCAAGTGACATGGTGCACCTTTAGATAATAATTCAAGACACGTTTGCGTCGTGAATATTTGTAAGTGCAATTACAGATTTAGAAGAAAAAAAAAGAACGGCCTGTTTTTGTATTTCGTAACAAATTTTAATTTAAACCAATGTTCCAATTCTAGGTAGTTACCCACTTCAGAAGCAGCATTTAAACCAATATTCCTATTTTAGGTAGTTACCCACTTCAGAAGCCACACTTAAACCAATGTTCCTATTTTAGGTAGTTACCCACTTCAGAAGAAGCATCTAAACCAATATTCCTATTTTAGGTAGTTACCCACTTCAGAAACAACATTTAAACCAATGTTCATATTTTAGGTAGTTACCCACTTCAGAAGCCACATTTAAACCAATGTTCATATTCTAGGTAGTTACCCACTTCAGAAGCCACATTTAAACCAATGTTCATATTCTAGGTAGTTACCCACTTCAGAAGCCACATTTAAACCAATGTTCCTATTTTAGGTAGTTACCCACTTCAGAAGCAGCATCTAAACCAATGTTCCTATTTTAGGTAGTTACCCACTTCAGAAGCCACATTTAAACCAATGTTCCTATTTTAGGTAGTTACCCACTTCAGAAGCCACATTTAAACCAAATTCCCATTTTAGGTAGTTACTCACTACAGAAACAACATTTCTAATAATTCTTACCTTTCACATAAACACCACTCAGCGTATTCCATATAAAAATGAGTATTTGTTTTTTCGTTTCAAGACGTTATAATCCTCAAAGGAAATGTATACAGAATTCTATTCAAAAAAACAGTTCTAGTCCAAATTTTACAACAACAACAACAAAAAAAAAACTATCCTTAATGGAAAGATGTGCCTGTAAGGCTTTTTTACTAACATGGATTAGTATCGGTTTTAAGATTCTGAATATTTCACTGACATCTATATGGTTTTCCATATTTTCCACATTATATGATGTACAATGATGACTGACACTGACCAGATTTATTTTAACTTCGTTTTTAAAATCAAGGACTGAAACATTTCTCCGGATTGTTTCAGATTTTCGAGCAAAGTCACACAAAGAGCTTGCTGGCTTTACTTGTCTAACCGAACAGTGGGATTCGAACGTCATTCTTATAGAGCATCCGTGGATCCAAAGCGCGGAGTGAATTTTTTCAAAAACAGGACGCGAACCGTGAAACCTCGGATTCACAGCCCGTACATGCAAACCACTTTGCCACGCCCAACCTATTCCAAATAAAAAACATCATTGTGTCATTACTAGTGTTAATGAACAGCGCCCTTTATATCTCTAAGAAACAGATGTTTCATTTTAAGAAAAATGATTTGTTGAGGACAAAAAATTGAAGAGTTATTAAAAGAAAATTGGACATTTTACTACATCCGAGGACTTTTTGTTTACAACAAATGCAGGAAAATGTTATTGAACGTTCTGAATAAGACGTTTCGTTGTCCTTCAGAAGAATACATTGATATTAATAATAAACTGAATGTTACTTTTTTTTTCTTTCGATTTTTAGCCGCGGCATAGCGGCTCACAGAATGGCTGAGTTTTTTTTCGAGTACAAACTTTTAGCTCATAGCTCCGTCATCTCTTGACTGATTTAACTGATTGAACTGATCTAATTACAGTTTTGGACTCAGGAGGTCAAACCCTTTCGATTGATGTATTTGACCACGCGCAAGGTATCATAGATTAATTTACTCTAATCCTCCCAGAAAGAATTTCAATTTGATGGTAGGCTGGTAGAGATCCTGATGAGTAATAAAATTGAATCGGGTATACGCGCGCCTCAGGCTTGGTATTGCTGGCGCACAAAAATATAGCTAATAAAAAACGGGGAAAAAGGTCTCACAGATTAATTTACCCTAATCCTTCCTAAAATAATTTCAAGTGCAGCGGCTATTGAGAATTCCCTTTTGTTTAAGATAAATCACGTTCAAACAGAGAGAAAGAAAAGGATACGTGTCTTAGATTTTCAGAATTAGGGGAAAAGGGGAGGAGAAGTCATGCCGTTTTGGCTAATCAATAACATAATATTCACCAACTACATAAATGTTTTTATTGTATATTTCACATTGAATTAAACGTACAATATAATTATTTTCAGAAATACGTTTGAATATTTTGTTTTTACCAAGTAAAATATTTATTATACGCACCAGAAGAAAAACATATTAGAAGTGCCTTATGAATTTTAGCGTCTTTTACACACATGCGACACAGCCTTTGAAGACACCGCGGAGAATGGATAGAGTAGTAACAGACAGTAGCAGTCCGCTAGACATTCTTGTTCTATGTACAAAAGCAAGCAAGAGACAAACCACAAATCGAACTCAAAAATATTCTTCGTAAATCTACTTTACTACAGTTAAATACATACACTGTCATTTAACAATAAAGGAATTTGACTACAGCGTTGTGACACAACAGCGATTAATGTGTTCAACGCTTCACACCACGGTGATCTAAGTATACAACACACTAATCAAACAACATTGTGACACAACAGCAATCAAATACAGTAAAGTTTGATACAGTAGTGATCTAATGTCACTGTTGTTAAACAACAGTGCAATCTAACTAGTGCCGTTACACAAAAGAAGTGTAGTAACGTTTCACATCTTAATTATCTAATTGCACTGTTGTTAAACGCACAGTAATTAACCACGATGCCGTGACCACAACAGGATCAAATGTAGCAACGTTTCACACGACATTGATCCATTTGAGCTGTTGTTAAACTGCGCACTCATCAAATAACAGTGTCATGACACAACAGCAATCCAGTGTAGTAACGTTTCACACCACAGTGATCTAATTTCGCTATAGTTAAACGACACAGTAAACTAACTTCGGTGTGGTGACACAAGAGTTACCAATTGTAATAACGATACACATCACAGCGATCTAGTAATCAAACTAATTACAGTATCGTAACATAAAAATAAAGTTAATTTGCGTTTTGTTGAGCAACACACTAACTACAGCAGTATCAGTAGATCAACAAGGATAAAAAAAAGTTTTGACTCTCCCATACGAAAAGTAAGACCAGCGAAATTATTACAGCACCAATCGTTTCATAGTATCACAGGTTCCATCACTGCCTTAAAATATAATATAAATACGTGATCGGCGCGTAGAATATTAAATCATACAATATATATGCTAATAAAAGTGTAGAATATAAAGATTCTGTACTCAAGAAGAAAAACCAAATTCACTTATAACTAATAGTAATAAAAACACTAAATTTTTTATTGGTTTTAATACTTTTAACTTAGATGAAATGAACTGCGTTTAAGTAAGGGTTTATCTTCTCGAAGTCTGTATAAAGCTGTTTAAAAAATATGCATGGTCTATATATAACTTTAGTTGTTATAGGATTATATAATAACGACATTCGAGTCGTATAATTCGGAATTCTGTATCGAATAATCTTGTATAGCAAACCTCACACACGCCTTTCGTTGGTATTAAAATTTTGAGTCTGAATAGGAAAATCCAGGATAGTACAACACGCCACCGTACATGGTGTTGTTCAGATTATGTCAATACTCAGTTAAACCATTATACATATAATCATAGTTTGTGTGATTTACTCAACAAAAGTAATGCGTTTTTATTGTTATCATTTTACTTTAACCCGTCACTGTGATTAACATAAACGATGTAACCCATGACAATAAAACAGGGTACAAACTGTTTACAAAAATGTTGATTGTAACCCGTTTATTTAATCCGTCACTGTGAATAACAGAAATGACGTAGCCCTTGACAATAAAAACCGTTTACAGAAACTTTGTTACAACACGATTTTCTGTTAGTTTCTTTTAACAAAGTGCCAATTTTGAAACAAAATAAAATAAATACAGCACACTTGTTCAAGTCCGAGCACAAACTTGTTAAACCATGAACAGATACCATTTTTTCTGTTTATCTTCGAAATTAAAGTTCCTGGACACACATTACATATTGTAATCTATCTATCCATCATTACAAGCGTGATTTTAATAATTCTAATTGTACATATCATTTAATACGTACATGACGTGATACCTGCTATAAACAAACAAAAACACATTCTGACCACTGGACCTTTACTTTTAAACCTGTCTAACCTGATCAAATACATGTTAGTCTGATGCTTGTAACTCATCAAAGCACATGGTCCACATATATCTATGTGTTGTAGCACATGATGCAACTGGTTTCATCGTAACTCAGATACTTTGGCTGGTTTTAAGCGAAAGGCCTCGTTGGCACTGGATATAGCGGTTGTAATGTGGCTGGCATAGTGTTATACAATCTTCTTTACTTTCACTCTTATGTTCGTGGAACTTCATAATCTAGTAGTCCGTCATAAACAGTGTTACGTATTACAATCTCGAATGGTCTGAAACCGAGCTAAATTGTACTTTGGATTTAGTAGTTAAATAAATGCCGATATATCTCTAATTTATATTTGCCTACAAGATTGATGCACACAGTTTTTTTTTCTTTTTTTTACAGTAAAATATTTTAATACACAAACAATAATACAATTTCTAATAACGGTTATTTATAAATAATTATTACAAACAATGATTTATATACAAAAGTTTTACAAACTTACAAGCAATATTAAGTCTTCTTTCTAGTCTGAAACTTCCTTGATATCTTATCGAAGGTTCACGATTAATTTCGAGTTGACGTAGGTACAATTCACTTAATAGGGAACTAGCTAGCTCTGTGGGCCTCGCTGATCACACGCCGATTACAGGTCAAGTTTTTTTACCGCTGAAGATTTATAATATCTTTGCAAAATTAGTAATGTCCGATATGAATCCACTGAAGTTAAATGGTTTATAGTGTTCGAAATTTATAAATGTTCCTGGTCGAATATCTGAAGTTTTCCTATTAATAAGCGTTAATCACAATTATAGCTTCCAAGGTTTATAGTATACCAACTATAGCAAACTAGTAATATATACTGTTTTTGGCGCGTCGCGTTGGTTATTTTTATGGGCGTTTGGAGAGTTTCTCAAAAATTCAGATTACGTAACAATACAAAGCTACATTAGCGTTTACGTACACACATATTGTTGATTCTTACACTAGAGAATCTTCTACAGCTTTAGAGAATAGGCGGGAGTTTCGCCATATAGATTTAACAGTATAAATTATGTACATTTCTAAGTATAAATTGATTTAAATAAATCCGTCACAACAGTCTAAAGACATTGTTGCACAATAGTGAAAGTTTCGAGTGATAATACAACAGTATTACGTCATTACTCTCGTGTTGTTTTGGTACTAAAGTGCTGTCCCCTTCGACTAGCTTTTTTGTACACTAACACCAAGTACTCTTTTCCAGGTGTATTGTCACGTGAAAGTAAGTTTCGACGATGAAAGCACTGCATTTTCACAAATCGGTAGGTAAGAATTGATACAAGCCAAGAACAGTTTAGAACCAGATTACTTTAAAACGTCTATAAAAACACCATTATTCACTGTCATCAAAGAACACTATCCTTAATTAGGAAGTCGGTACAGCTTCATGCTAGGAAAACTAATACTTAAAAGAACGAAAAATATATATCGTGTACGGTGTGGGGGTGAAGAAAAGTTGCTTTTCGATAAAAAAAAAAGTCCCCTGGTGGGTCTGCGATAAGTTTACACACTTGCATCGCTAAATTTCGGAATTCGATTCCAGCGGAAGACAGTGCGCAGATAACTCACAACGTTACTTTGCTCTCAAAGATCAACAATAGGAATATGTTTTGAAAACCCTTATGTTTCATCAGTTTACAAATGAATAACAAAACATATTTCGACGTTATAGTAATTACTTTTGAGATAATATTATACACACCCATGTATGAATTTATTAATATTACATTAATAATTATACTTCGCAATAATACAAAAATCAGAACCAACTTTAAGATATCAAACAATAAATAAATAAAACATCATGATGATGAGTCTTCACTAGTTTCCTTTAATCTTACCGCCAGAACATGAAGTCTGAGAGCGAGCTTTCTGGTATCAAAGACAGACCAATCAAATCGCTCATTTCTCTTGTTTGCGCTTTCTTCTTCTGAAGGAAGAAGTTCTTTCAAATAAGAAAGACAGAAAGCTACGGTTACGGTTGATGGCGGCTCAACTAGATTTGCTTGGCGGGCCACGTTTATTCGGGAATGAGACTCTGAAAGTTCCCCACACACGTCGGGGGCAGTACCCATCACCCGGGGAATGTTTTCTGTTCCGCTACTCCCTGACGTACACATTTTTCTCTACATGAAAACACGTGTTTCTTCGACACCGAAATTAAGTTTGCCTTGCTCGTCCAACCTATCTACGATCTCACAAAATAATAATAATAAAAACTAAAATGTATGTTTGTTTTAGAGCAAAGCCACATTGGGCTATCTGCTGTGTCCACCGCGAGTATCGAGCCCCGGATTTTAGTGTTGTGAGTTAAGAGAAACCACAGTTTTAAATAACTGCTTACGAAGGTCAATCTACTGTCACCCTGCAGCAGAAAATTTTCTTTAGTAAATAGCTGTTTTACTGTTTCGGTATAAGGATAGTAATAAAGAAGGTACAAGAATTTATTGTGTTTTAGACATGACAAAAACAAGTCACGCTTCTTGTACAGCCAGGAGCAAGAATATTGATGTGGTTAAGAATACAGTGTTTGTAATTTGAAACTAACACTGTACCGAGTCCCTTGACTGGCATAACTTTATACATTACCAGATGGCCACGCCATAAGCACGTAATAGTGATTTTTTGGTGTTTCATCAATATTAGGCTTAACTCATTTTTGTACTTGGATTCAAACTAACTTGCACTATAGTGGTGAATTTGTTTATTTGTTTGTAGGTAAGCGCAAAACTACACAATTAGGGATCGGTGCTGGGCCCACCACAGGTATAGGAACTCGGATGTTAGCGTTATAAGTCTTCAGACTTACCGCTGAGCCACTGGTGGCATAGTGGTAAAAATAAATTGGTATTACGCCAATATAAAACAGTTTATTTTAAAACTACTGCATTCTATCAACACTAGGTGGTGTACGCTTTTATGTATACTTGTAATATTTTTGACAATAAATTTATAATGGGTTACATTTATTTTTCACACTACTCTATTCTTTTAACACCTGCAGCTGACATATCAGAAGCCCTGAGGTTCACACTTCGTTCAACTAAACCTATGATAAATAAACGTTAGTGGTATAAAGATTACAGCATTACAGAATACTTGTGGTTCACTGGAAGAATATTCTGGCCACGAATAACAGTATATACCATCTTGAGAAATACCCCGGCTAGCCAAGTGAGAAAAAAAAGTCTTACCCACATAATACGAAAACTATATTCGCCCCCCCCCCACCCCCAGTTATGCATTTGACCCCTTCCTCCAAAAAAAGGTTTACGCTTTCTTGGAGTAAACAAAAGTCGTCCACGAGGTGGGTCAATTTAGTGGTGTACAAATAATAAAGTGGTGGTCAAAGTGAGTAAAGCCCACATATTTTTCCTTTTATATTAAGTGTTCTTACAGATATACAAATCGTTACCTGTTTAGTGTACATCGTCAGGCTGATTGTCAATAGGCACGAACCTAGACTGCGTATAATGCAGTTTTTGCTATATATCTGTTATATAAAGCGGCCTGTGTCTGGGTGTTAAAAATGTTTTTCAACTTCCTCCCTTATGATCACCATGATACTTTCAGAGGTTCTTGGGTAAGCCCCAGAAGGATTCTAAAGCCCTTCACCTTATTAATTTTAATATTTTTTTACGAGTTTGATAACATTACCCCCCACCCCACCCCCACCCGCCTTCAATGGCTCAGCTGTAAGTTTGAAGGCTTATAGAAACCAGGTTTCGATAGACCAAAGATACCCCATTGTATAGCTTTACGCTTAATAACAAACAAACAACCCCCCCCCCAGTTTGCTAATTCTGACGAATGACGCACACACTCGCCGTCCTGCCGTCCCCGTGATGCCAACAAAATAAACACTCTTCCTAGCACTGGCACATTTGTTAACATTTTTAACTATATTATTCCTTCTAGCCTTGTGTGTATGCGGAGAACTTTAACAAACACAAATGAAGTGTGTGTTTAATATTTTGTGATAAAAAGTTAGGTCAAGCTCCATGATAGCTTTACTTGTGAGGATCTGTACGTACATTTCCCACGGTTATACTTCTTAGAAGGAAAGGACGTGGAACAAACAAAAGCATCATTTTAACATATTCATTTGTATATGATGAAGAAAATCAAAATTTTAGTAATAACCCTACATCAAAATAAACTGCCGGCAGATACTTGTACCTGACTCAAAATAAAAGATAAAATGGTGTGTTTTTTATCTATGTTTTCGATAGATATTTATACATCTATTTAAGAATTTCTGGTTGTAATTACATACCTTGCTTTCTTTCACCTTTATACGGTATAATTTACTTGAACAGGCGCTATAACGGTTTTTCCCCTTTCAAAGAAAAGAACCACGTGCTCTCTTTCGTAGAAATAACCATCAATGTATAACTACGTCTACTTTATTCTATTTTGTGTGTGTGTGTGTTAACGATATGTGCGGGCAAAATGGTGTTGCGTGATCATGTTTTCTTTTTTTTTTATTCCGATTGTCTGTATGTGATTCTAGTATGGTGTTGTACTGCTGCTGTTTGTAGTATTACAGCTTATCTTTTTTAATTAGAAGCCAGTTACTGTGCAGAAACATGATACCAAATGAAAAGTGAATGAAAAACAGTGGCCATCTTATGATTTATGAATAACATTAAATGTTGTTTACATTCTGCAGTAGACTTTACATACAAAGAATGAATAAATCTGATATATCTTCATTGCTTATTATTAATATCAGAGTTCAATCAAGCCAAATATTGAAGTTACATTGAAAGTACAGTACAGTAAGAACGGTAATATTTTATAAGTATGAAACTAGTTTGGTTAATAACTACATTATAGTTTGAAGAACTAACGATTAGAGTTGACATGAAACCAAGTTATGGTCATAATACAGTGTAATTATAAAACTAAAATAATACAGTTTTATATTGCACTAAGTTAAAGATATTATCGTCCATAATCCTACTAACATTACACGAAGTTAGGCTGGGTCACAAAAATATTACATCTTTAAGACAGTCCTCTCAGCCCGAAAAGTGTAGTCAGGCTAACCGCGACAGGACCGATAGAAAGCAACTATGGAACTGCTGCTGGCTGCTACTCAAACATTCTGCCGTATATTAGAGCATCTGTATGTATACACTGGCTGTGTATACGAACAGAAGCTAACAAACAAAGTGACATCATTCCCAGTTTTGGTTTATGCGTTTAATAAACACTAATTATAGAATGCAATAAGTTTATTTCGTTTTAAATCATTACTTTGTTTCTTTCCAATAATCATACAGACTTCACTTTCCCAACAGCTCCACCACATCGAAGAAAATTGTTCATCAACATAATAAATAGTTCAGTTTTAAAACCTTAAACTATGAGTTATCAATAGATACAAGAAATATAGCTCTCACAGTAATGTTCCCTGATGTAGTATACTCGAGAGTCCTACGGTGTTTCTTGCATAAGTGTTAAATATTAGCCAAATGTCGAGCAGAAAAAAATGTCTCAAATCTATTGTCACCCTAGACACTGTTTACACGAAGATTGGGTTAAACTATGTCCTAAAAATGTGCAGTCTTTCTGATTCTCTAAGAAATGGAATCGTAAGATTTTCAAGTTAACGCATTTGTAAAGTGTACTATACATAGTAATTATAAGCTTTGTATCACGTTACACGCTTTTTGTGCTGGTTAAAAATAACAAAAAGTGCTATGGTTGAGGCCACGAATATGTGGAAAGATCGGAGATTACTCATAAAGTATCATACTTAGTTATGGTTGCGAAAGTTGTATGTTAAAGGAAGTGCGACCACGAAAACAATATACAAATTTTTGAATCGTGGTGCTTATAGGAGAGGACAGAGATTATTGTGGACCGACAGAAAAACGAATAAGCGGGTGCTAGAAAAAATGGGATATGAAAGAGAAGTTTTGGAAGATATTAGGAAGAAGAATATTTTGGGCACATCGCGAAAAGAGACGGGACCTGCCCGGAGAAAATGTTATGGAAGGAAGAGTTGATGGAAACAGAAAAATAGGAATATCGGCTACAAGGTGATGGGATAAAAAAGTCAGCTACAAGGTGGTGTGATGGGATAAGAAGGTCAGCTACAGGGTGGTATGATGGGATAAGGAGGTCAGCTACAGGGTGGTGTGATGGGATAAAGAGGTCAGCTACAAGGTGGTGTGATGGGAAAAGAAGATCAGCTACAAAGTCTCACTGCTCGTGATATTACTACAAGGAATCTCCCTGACTCGCGTTTTGACTCCAATGTCTCACTGCTCGTGATATTACTACAAGGAACTCCCTGACTCGTGTTTTGACTCCAATGTCTCATTGCTCCTGTTTTGACTCCAATGTCTCATTACTCCTGTTTTGACTCCAATGTTTCACTGCTCGTGATATTACTACAAGGAATCTCCCTGACTCGTGTTTTGACTCCAATGTCTCACTGCTCGTGATATTACTACAAGGAACTCCCTGACTCGTGTTTTGACTCCAATGTCTCACTGCTCGTGATATTACTACGATGAACTCCCTGACTCGTGTTTTGACTCCAATGTCTCACTGCTCGTGATATTACTACGATGAACTCCCTGACTCGTGTTT
>NW_013666641.1:0-3263 GCF_000517525.1 Limulus polyphemus | reverse complement strand
AGTTTCACTGCTCGTGATATTACTACAAGGAATCTCCCTGACTCGTGTTTTGACTCCAATGTCTCACTGCTCGTGATATTACTACAAGAAACTCCCTGACTCGTGTTTTGACTCCAATGTCTCATTGCTCTTATTTTGACTCCAATGTTTCATTGCTCCTGTTTTGACTCCAATGTCTCATTACTCCTGTTTTGACTCCAAAGTTTCACTGCTCGTGATATTACTACAAGGAATCTCCCTGACTCGTGTTTTGACTTTAAGGTCTCATTGCTCGAGTTTTACTTCAAGGAATCTCACTGACTCATGTTTTGACTCCAAGGAATCTCATTTACACGCATTTCATTCATGTTGGAAGGAAAGAAAAAGAGCTGTAGTAGTTAAGGTTGAATTACATATGCATATAAGTGTGTTCTACAACATTATATACACCAAGCATATTATTACAGAAATTGGCAGGCCTTGCTTTGTTGTACACCATCTAACCTTTTGGAAGATTATGTTAATAAATATTTTAATCCTTTAATAGTTAATTACATATGTCACTGTGTCCGCTTTGAGTACTTTCATCCTGATCCGATCTGGTTTTTTAATGTGTTATATAAAGCCGTACGATGGCTTATTAATAAATAGTAAATAAGCAGAAACATGATTTATACAAAACGTGAGGGGCAAAAAAAGCGACTATTATTCTGATGGAAAAAACTCAGCAATTAAGCCTAAACAGTGTCCAGTTTCTAACTACCACAAGCTTGCAAGTGCATGGCTTTCGATTAGAACGATAGAAATACATCCTATACAGTCTAAAAATTTGTCCCATATGCCAAGTCGATCTATGCAGTACACCCATACACTCATTGTTCCATAGATATTGATCGGAGTGATATTTCCAAGTTTTAAAACCAGATTGTATAATGTACAAGTTAACTTCAATCGGGAAAATAATGAGCAAGATAATCAATACATGTACTTCAACAAGAACAACAACAACAAAAAAAAAAAATAACTGCATTACATGTTATAATTAAAATTTCATGCACGTCGTCATGGTAACAATACTTTTCTTTAAACGATCATCAATATGACCAATTCTGAAGAATGTTGGCCATATTACACACACACACACATATATATATTTATTTCTACTGTATTTACACAGGAGGACAAAGAAGAAGTCAATTGCGAATTATGTCAGTTATCTATAATACCAACTTGAAATGTTATGCTGTTCCATCTGGTATAGTTAACAGAGATAACTGCCATCTTACACAAGTACAGTTAACATAGATAGTGATCACTTTACACTGGTATAGTAAACAGAGACAATCACCACTTTACACTGGTAAACAGAGACAATCACCACTTTGCATGGGTAAAGTTGATACAGACAATGACCAATTTACAAAGGTAAAGTTTATACAGACAATGACCACTTTACAAAGGTAAAGTTTATACAGACAATGACCACTTTACAAAGGTAAAGTTGATACAGACAATGACCACTTTACAAAAGTAAAGTTAATATAGACAATGACCACTTTACAAAGGTAATGTTAATACAAACAATGACTACTTTACAAAGGTAATGTTAATACAAACAATGACTACTTTACAAAGGTAAAGTTAATACAAACAATGACTACTTTACAAAGGTAAAGTTAATACAAACAATGACTACTTTACAAAGGTAAAGTTAATACAAACAATGACTACTTTACAAAGGTAAAGTTAATACAAACAATGACTACTTTACAAAGGTAAAGTTAATAGAGACAATGACCACTGTATTGAAATATGGTTAGTGTATATTCTGAATGTTTTAAGTAGATATGGTTAACAACTTAACCAAGATATATAGATGTATTTAACACAGAAATTATCCAATCCACATAGAACTGGTTAACAGAGCAACAAATAGTTTCAAATGGGCATACTGATGCCCACTCTTCACAGATGTAACTAACCACATTTTTATTCAAATGTATGCCCATAAAAAGGTGTAACAATCTATCATTTTTAGTAGAAGAGAATTATGTGCAAAAACTCGATCCCTATTTTAGCATTTGTCAGAATAACCTTTGACACTTTCACTGTACAGCAGTTGGTCAGTAACCATTATTGAAGGAAGGTTGCACGCACTAAAAGTCAGTAAAGTGCACCGACCATTATCAGGTAGTACCATTATCAAGTACTCTCACGTTTCTGAAAGCAGGTTCCATCCATAACACATAGAAATATAACAATGATGGGCACAGCTACAACCTGTGCATTCTTCGGATACGTATTGTTGCGATGTACATTCTATGCATGCCCCGTCTTATTGCATCATACATTTTTCTATTAAAAAAAAACGCTTTTCTTCTTTGTAGCTGATATTTCAAAATAAATGTTTTAAGAGTTTTTCAAAACCATACTGAAACACTTGTAATATTTATCCAGTAGTTTAAAACATGTTATTTTGTTATTTTTACCAGGTGTAGCTATTGAGACACCTATCAAAGTAGAATACCGCATTATTGAAAAAAGGGTTCTGAAGAAGCTGTACAGTATACTATTAGCTCAAGAACTCAAGTGTACATACAGATTCTACGAATCACACATGTTCACTATGGGCAATGAAGCTTATAATTATAGCCAGCTGTGTGATGAACAACCTTCAAGCAGTCTTTCAATATGGGAGATGTTATGGGCATGCTTGCCAATAAATATCACACCATGTTTAGTTTCCACGGTACAAACCACACATATTTCTTTGTGTATTATCTAAACTAAACAGAGCTCATGATAATCGAAAGTTGTTTCACCTGGTCATAGTTGTTTTCACATGTAGACTTTTGTCTAATTTGTCCTTCATTTGTTTATAGTTCAGCACGAAGCTACACAATAGGCTATCTGTGCCCACCACGGGTATCGAAACCAGCTTTTAGCATTTTAATCCTTCAGGGCTTGTTCTTCATGAAGAGTATTTTCACATTATATAAAAAATTATAAAATATCTTAACACTTTCCGATTATTATCACAAATTCTTGTTAAAGCACTACATTTTACATACTGTATAAAATTCACGTTAAACACTACATTTTATATATACTGTATAAAATTCATGTTAAAACACTACATTTTATATTCTGTATAAAATCATGTTCATAAATACAAAAACGCGTACAGGTTTATGTATATATATATGTGCATGCATGTTGTGGTTTAATTAAAAATGCGTGGAAACAATCAATCCTGAGCACAAGAAGGTGATCAAAATTTATAT
>NW_013666640.1:354307-355048 GCF_000517525.1 Limulus polyphemus | reverse complement strand
AGAATTGTCACGTGATCTCGATGACGCAACAGTACTTTAGAGAATGCTCTTTGCAATCAATGTATTACAAACAAGCAGGGAAAACTCTGGAAATTGCATCACATGAGCCCATTTGCTATCGATGGTGTCAAATTACAGGGTCACGTAAACAGTTTAATGCCAAGAGTGGCGATTCATTGCTTTACTTTCGATAGGTTTCTACTTCAGCCACTAACAATAAAATAAACATAGGAAATAGATGTGAAAAGATTAGAAGCAGAAATTCTCAGAACTATTCTTGTTTCTTTTCCTTTTCCTCCAACAACTGCTGTAATCTCTCTTCTTGTTTCTTTTCTCGTTCTTCTTGTTTCTTTTCTTTTTCCTCCAACAACTACTGTAATTTCTCTTCTTGTATATTTTGCTGTTCGAGCTGCCATTGTTGCAGATTTTCTTGCCACTGCTGTAATCTCTCTTCTTGTTTCTTTTCTTTTTCCTCCAACAACTGCTGTAATCTTTCTTCTTGTTTTTTTTTCTCGTTCTTCTTGTTTCTTTTTTTTCCTCCAATAACTGCTGTAATCTTTCTTCTTGTTTCTTTTCTTTTTCCTCCAACAACTGCTGTAATCTCTCTTCTTGTTTCTTTTCTCGTTCTTCTTGTTTCTTTTGCTGTTCTTGTATTGCTGCCATCAAATCTGCTAAGCTGTAGTTTGATTTGCCATGTTGCGTCTACTAGATTGGGGGTAGCCTGGTATATATAAGATGGTC
>NW_013666640.1:346769-353683 GCF_000517525.1 Limulus polyphemus | reverse complement strand
GTCGGAACGAATTTACGGAAACTTAACTAACGAACGGAGACGTAACAGCCACTTTTGGTTACTATCTTCTTCTTTTTTTCCGTCCCACCCTCTGACACCAATTTGTTACGTCTCTGGTCGTTTGTTAATTTCCCGTATAATTTCTTTCCGAGAAACTTCAGCGATACAAGTCTTTTCTTAAATAAAACTAGTTTATTCTTTCTCAACCCAACTTTGCAATACACTTAATTTCCACAGTCACTTTAACTTAAACATACGCTATAATTCTCAACGATTCTATTCACTCATTTTTCTTACTACCGTGCGCTTGACTCAATTGTCCATCTCTATCTGTCTGCAATTATCTATATCTATGCCGCCACTTCTCGCCGGTCTTACATATACGAAATAGAGGGGGGCGTCTGGAGAACACTCGAGCCTTCACGAACGTTCTAGATACTCGTTACGTGTTACCAGCGTCACGTGAATTCCGCTGTCGTAACAATATGCATCAACAACTTTGGATTCTAGTCATAAAAGGTTGTGACACTTGTTTTAATTGCTCTCAACAAAAGATCAGTCAGGTGGTTTCAGAATATTGCCTTTTCTGTAGGTTTTCTCTGAAGATTCTTCATTGTCTATTTCTACTGTGTCCTGCTTATGTTGAGGAAGTTAATGCTTCAAAGACTCTGTAACCCAATTTCACTTTTCTTTTTCGTTGATTTTCCTGTTTGACGGAAATCATGTGCCTTTCGGCCTTGTATCCTGTATGACTAATGCTGTTTGTTATTCAATCTCTTAAAGCCACTTCTCTTTCTGGCTGCCTTTGATCTTTATTGCAGGTTTCCTAATATCTAAATTAACGACTCACTTATTTCAGTGCCATATGTCACTTAGTGGAACTACTTCCTCTAGGGTTTGAAAATATGTAAGTTTATTTAGGAAATAACAAAATGCAAGATAGAATATAAAACAGTGGTAAAAATTCACCACATTAAAATAACTTTATTGATAAAACAAGAAAACGACGTTTCGGGCAACAACCCTTCATCAGATTACCAGTGACAACCGCCCGGCATGGCTAGGTGGTTAGGGCGCTCGACTCGCAGTCTGAGGGTCGCGGGTTCTAATCCCCGTCACACCGAACATGCTCGCCTTTTCAGCCGTGGGGGCGTTATAATGTGACGATCAATCCCACTATTCGTTGGTAAAAGAGTAGCCCAGGAGTTGGCGGTGGGTGATGATGACTAGTTGCCTTCCCTCTCCTCTTACTATACTTAATTAGGGACGGCTAGCGCAGATAGCCCTCGTGTAGCTTTGCGCGAAATTCAACAAAACAAACAAACCACTGACAATATAGTTAAATCCGCATAGGCGAGGAAAATATCAAAATTAAATAATTGATTGTTGTTGTATTCTGTACGATCTGACGAAGAGCGCTAGCTCGAAACGTCATCATTCTTTAAAACTTAGCGATTGTTCAAACTATTATTTAATTTATTAAACTATTTAAACCTGAATCCCTGTTCAGAAGCTTCACATTTCGTGTCTCTAGAAGGTTATAAATTATTTGAGTTGAAACTCTGGTTCGACTTAAATAATATATCCTTTCATTTATAGTAAATTATTTTACTTTGCATTTTTACACCTTGAATTTATGAAATTGAATCGGTTTATAATTATACTTACTCTCATATTAATCGCACGAGCTATTACGTCATTGAGTTTAGACAAGTGCACGGTTAACGACACAGTATGAAGTTAGTTTGTTTGGAGGAATGGAGGATAGATGTTACGTCAGGGTAATTCAAATTCCACCGGTGGAGAAGCAGAAGAAAGTCAAATTTCAGACCACGAAAGAAAATCGTGTTCTATGCATGAAAGGAATTTATACATGGTTTCGTTACCTATAATATTTCTTTTTAATGTATTGCGAGGTCTAGCGTATTATTTTTATGTTTTATGTTACTGCTTGTTTCGTTTTTTACGTCTTCTTGCCAGTGTCGTATGGTCCAGGCAATTTTTACTAAATATTCCAGCCAGAGAGCAGCCCGACTCTGAAGAAGTTCAAACAGACAGTGGTGCAATAATGGATAATGGAAGACAAATGAAAATTTCTATGAATACAAATTTACTTACAAAGCAGAAGTATCACCATCGTAAAGCCTTTGAATTCATTTCTGAAGCTCTTAAAATTGATGAAGAAAATAAAGGTATTTCAGCTAGGCCTAACTACACTATGTATAGCATTAATATTTAAAGCATGTACTCTGGTTCTCTGGTATTGTAATATGTTACTAGAACTAATAGGGCACAGTATACAAATTGTAAAAATTTAACGAAAAGTTGACTATATCATTCTCGTTGTGATTTTTGTGAATTAGTCTCAGTCTAATTCAGTAACTAAGAATTGCATTATTCAGAAGATTTGTTTACTTTAAAAGTTTAATTTACAGGTAATTGTGTATGTTCCACATAATAAATAATGTTGATATTAATTTATACTAAGAAAGTGGGTGTATCATATATGTTTAGTCTTTAACATTTCTAAGTTGTAACTTGTGAAAGATAATTATAACTTTTGCATCCTGGTGGTAATACTAACCTTAAGTTCTATTACATTTAGAAATTAACAAAACCTGAAGTAGGAAAGTGGAAAGAAATGTTTGGATTTATAACATATGTTTAGGCTAATAGTATTAAAAAAATCTGACTCATCTTTTACACTGTTACAGTTGGAAGGTACTATATCTAGATTTATGATTGTAAAGAAACTCCTCATGTTCATGTGATGATCTTGTTTTGTTACAGTAACTGAGTAAGTGTGATAACCAGATTGTCCACAAAAGCCTTGACTAACTAGTACTAGTAGTAATATAATGCACATCAGGTAATTCTGGAAACAGTGTATTAATATTTAAAGATGAGTAATGTAACACTGTTCATAAACACTGGACAAGTGACATAATAACTTACTTCTTAATTCTGAGGATGAAATTATAAGTAGGTCATTAGGGCTGAATGCTAAGCTTAGATTAACATGCAAGAACAAACAAGTTGGATTTGTGAGAGCAGATCAATGGGGGAAGGGAGCTTTTTGGAATGGATGGTTTATACTTGAATAGAGTAGGGTCTTGCTTGTATACAAGGACTATTAACTCAAATGTGAAGGAAGATTTAAACTAGGACTATACAATGGTGAGGGTCTTAATAATGAAGTAAAAATAATATGTAGAGAAAATTATAGTGTAGGAACAAACTACAAAAGTAGTTTTAATGATGGGCTGAACTTTTTATTGTAAGGCTAGAAGTAAAATAAATAGATGGCTTTAGAGCACTGATTAGAAATGTATACAGTTTTGGTGATGGGGATGTCTGAAATGCAGGATGATTGGCTTTATATATAAAACATGAGTTACATCCTGTTTAAGTTGAGGATATCAAAGCTAATAAGTAGCAATGAGATTGAATCTATTTGGGTTTTTATTAGTGATTATAACTTACAAGAGGAGAAGGCTTTTAGTTGGAATTTGTTACGGACTGAAATTAATGAGAAACTCCACAGTGAGAAAAGAATTTGGGTGTTAATGAAATTATAATTATGATTGGGAAATGTTGAAGTCAAATTATGAGGGAGACAGGTTTTTAGAAACTGTAAAGATGATTTTCTTCACCAACTGGCTAAAGAACTTACTAGGAACAATGCTATTTTAGATTTATAATTAACTCCTAAGATGAAAATGGTTGATTTTTGTGGAGAATGGGGAATATCTGGGTGAAAGTAAATATTACTGAATTAGGTTTGAATGTGATAAGAAATAATGAGATTTTTGCCCAAATTTCAAAAAGCCAAATTTTGAAGTGTCGAGATAAAACTTCTCTATTGTAAATTGGGCAACTGGACTTCTAAAATAAATTTTTTATATTCAAGATAGGTATGTTTTTTGTAATTGGCTCATATAGGGAATAAAAATAATATTTAAAAACCCATTATAAGCTTAAGAGGTTTAACCTGACTGCTCTGATTGGACGTGTAAAGAATTGTTGTAAACTAAAGAAGTTGGCTAGACAGGAACTTAGGAAATAAAAAAAAATCTATCAAAAAGATTGGTTTGAAATGTAAAAATAAATATTAAGAATTTCTTTAAATACATTAAGGGTAAACAAAATGTTATGATGGAAGTAGGGTCATTGAGGGATGAATGAGGAAGGTTCATTTTTGATGATTGAGATGGCTGGGTAATTAAATTCTACTTTTTCATCATTAACTCTATCATCACAAGTATCCTTTACTGAGCATGACAAGGTTTTAGTGTCTTGGATTCAACCTTTTATTAAACTACTTTTTGTTTATGTTATACCAATTAGAATAGTATAAAATCTTAGCTAATAATCCATATTTTAATAGAATACAAGTTTTAAGTTCTTAATTCTACAAGACAATATTTAAAAAAATCCTGAATTTCCACTAATGTGACCCACGTGACACATTCTCCTTTAGCATGTCATCATCCCTATTTTATCCACCGTCCCTCGAAAAAGTATGAAATTAAGCATAAATTACTCTCTATAAAATCGTTATTGTTCAGACAAGCCATAATTTTTATAGTCTTCAATTTTCTTTGGTTACAGAGCTCTCCTGCTACACCCACCTGTCACGTCCTCTCTTTCAGAATTCATTGATATTTTACTCTTATGTTTTGTTATATATTACCTATAACCAATAAAAAGTCAAGGTTTTCACCTATCAAATGACATATTGTATAACATTATGTTCTGAACAGTTAGATGTCAATTTCATTTAGAGTACCAACATCATTCCCATGGGAAAGTTAACGACTAGCTTTGATGAATTTGTAATAGCTTTTGTGCCATAGTTAGAAAGCCAGGAAAATTATGAGAGGTAAAGGAATTTGTCTGCTTTTTGTATGTTATTAGTCTGTATTCTTTGGTGCATTATTTAATTAAAAAATAATTATGTGCAATAATATCATAAGTATAAATAAATTAGAGTTAAATCTCTTCAAAAACTGACAGTAAGAAAAAAGAAGATAGTTAAGTATTTTATTTTTGGTTTTTCATGTTTATTATTTATGTATAATTATAAATGTAACTAAAATGTAAAAATATGGATCCTTTTAGGTTTGTTAAGATTATATTAGGTAAAATAAATAATAATACTATGATAAAAATGTTTCATGAGGCACACATGTGAGCAGCTCGTGGGTAATGTAATTCATAAGCATAATGTGAGCTGCACGTTCCCCGAGTGATTTACAACTCATAATGGCACGGATAGTAGTTAGACACAGTTCAAAGGACAATAAAACTTAATTATAAATAGATGTATACTGTTACGAACTTAGAGCTACGTAGGATAAACAAATGTAGTTTCATGTTATAATTTGAGTCATTCTAGAAATTAAAAGAGGGTAATTTAGGTTTATTTCAATTTTTTTTGGTAGTTACAAGGTTGGTCAAATTGACTGATCCCATTTTGAGATATGGTAAAGTAAGTAACAGATAAACTATAACATTTTGCTGAATAAAAATGAATGTTTGAAATGCATTTAGTAGATTTTAATGATTTCACAAAGGAAATTTGAGATGAGGAAAAGTATCTTTAATTTTAACATGAAAAATATTTTGGATGTTAACTATTCATGGACAAATATTTATTTTATGTTATTAAAAATACTTCACTAAAAAATGTTTTTTTGTGTGTGTGTGTGTGTTTGAAAGACTTGTAATATTAACTAGAAGACTGCCAAGTTTTGTGAAGATATACACACTGCATTGAAAGTTAGAAGTATTAAATCTTTAAAAATTTTAAATAAGTACAAATATGTCAAATTGACCAAGCTCCCGTGTTGAGAGAGTTAATGAAGATTTAAGAAATATTCCTCATCCTGAACAGTTGCTAGATGGAAACAAGGTTAAACAAGATAATCACAATAATACTGAGTTTCTTATAAAAAAAATTGAGCAGCTTAAAGAGTGATTAAACTCCTGGGCCAGATAATTTTTTCCAAAGGGTTTTGGATGTGGTAACAGATTGGATAAAAATTGTCCCAGTAATTATAGGCCTATTAGTCTTACATCAGGGATGAGAAGTTTTCGAACGTATGATAAAAAAATGCTTTGCAAAAGTCATTTAACAAAGTTTAAAATTTTGTTGGATAATCAGCATGGTTTCACTAGAAGAAAATTTTGCCTTAGTAATCTTTTTACATTCTTTGAAAAGGTTAAGTCTTGTGTAGATGAGAATATAAGCATGGATTTGGTGTATGAGATTTTCAAAAGCAAGGTGCCAAATAAAGGGTATGTTTAAAGAATTATATTTGGGGGAGATGTTGGCTCATTTGATAGAATAGGGGCTGTATAAAAAATAAAGGGCTGTTATAAATGGAGTTCAATCAAACTTGATTAATATCACAAATGGAGTACCCCAAGGCTCATTGTTGGGAAATTTGCTCTTTTTTTGACTTACAACAGTAACATAGATGAAGGCATGGTTAAGAGATTATATAAATTTGCTGATGATATAAAGGTTTTGGGCATTGCTGGTTGCTGCTACTTTACAAAAGGATTTGAATTATTTGGTGAGTTTGGCAAATAACTAACAGATAGGTTTTAATTATAATAAATGCAAGGTAAAGATGTGGGATATAATTTGAATTATGAGTATAATTTTGATGGGAATAACCTCAACAGTGTTATGTATGAAAATAAACTTAGTGTTTTAGTTCAGTATTCACTTAACTCATTACACATGGGCTCGGTCCATGGGACTGACCTCGTAACTGTTTTGTGCTTGTTATAGTTTTCATGCTCTAACTTTTAAAGTAGTAAGCATGTGTCAATGAAATTTGGCAGATTATCAGTAAACATTACAATGCTTTCATACACAAAATATCAATTTTTTTTTTTTTTTT
>NW_013666640.1:340085-345893 GCF_000517525.1 Limulus polyphemus | reverse complement strand
TAGTAGCACAGTGATTTACAGTATGCTTGTAAAATAATACATTATTGGGACAGAAGAATGGATGTGTTCATGCATGTAGTCCTTCAGAATCATCAAAAATTTCAGAGCACAGACCATTAACCTTCAGACTCTTCTCACAGCTGTTTTCTGAAGTTGGTGACACAGTATTAAAGGCCCATATATGCAGTTGGTGAATCATTAGTTTAGGGCAATTACAGTTGTCCTGTCCTGTGGCAGTCCAAACTGTGCATCTCAAAGCCCACCAATTAAGCATCATGTAATCCATGTAAACATTAGAAGATAAAACAATTATATTTACAGAGATCTTTAATTTTCAATGCAACTTACAGATGCTTGAGTTTTATAAACAAGAGTCAGTCATGTTTAAAATAGTTTCTCTAGTAGAAAAGAGTAGTAGTACCAAAACAAGTATATTATGAACTTAAAGGTTGTGTTCATGTGACTCATTTTCTTTTTTAGAATATTCTAAGCTTATATAAAATAGAATAAATTTCTACCTGACTTAAAAATAAGGGTTGGATATAGCAAGATTAAGCTTAAGAAATGTTCTTTTCATGAAGGAGCATTGGTATGTTAACAGTCATGATGATTAGTGTAAACTTGAATATGATCATTCCAGTTTTTAGTAATAGTTTTCATTTGGCAAGGATTGTTATATATTCAAATTCAGAATGTTCTTTTTTTTTCTTCTGTAAAATTGTTTTTTGAGGGAAATCGTATATTGGTTAACTTACTTGGCATACATGTGTGCAGTCATGGCCCATATTGCCTGACTTTTTAATTTTTATTGCATATGAACTTGTGTAAATAATGCTGACTAAAAATAAATAGTACATAAATTGACTGAAGAAATTTACAGTACATGTATGTTTTCAAGTAGTAGTTAATCTACAGTTAGTTAAAATATGTTGTAAAGCAATTATCATAGAAAAGGTTTCT
Source organism: Limulus polyphemus (assembly GCF_000517525.1). NCBI lineage: Eukaryota > Metazoa > Arthropoda > Merostomata > Xiphosura > Limulidae > Limulus > Limulus polyphemus. The sequence goes on along the minus strand of NW_013666640.1, from coordinate 344,933 downwards.
TTATAGGAATGTTGAGCTCTTGTGAATAGCAGTTATGTAAAGGTAAAATAAATTACTAGTGTTATTATGTTTTGTCTGAAATTACTACACTTATAATGTTTTGGCCATAAATACTGTACTTATGTTTTGTCCATGTCCACATTCTTCAGGACTTGGCCACATTGATAATAAGTTTGAAGATATAAACATCCAGTTATCAATACATTTTTATCTTGCACATAGATCTCTCTGTATTCAGCTACAATTTTATTTTATATTCAGTTGGACAGTAATTTTATTTTTTTGTATACTGTTAAATAGTTTCTCCCACAAGAGGTGATATACCTTGAAACTATATGATTTGTCCAGTACAAGGAAATAATTTCATGTTGCATGTAAAGAATGTAATGTTTATGATTTTCAAGGAACAAATTTTCACTCAATTACTCAGGGTTAGAATATACAGTTGAATGAAGGAATTTGGTTTGAAGGATGTAAAATGGATACATTGGGAGAAACATGGATATCTTGAAATTGCTTACTTTTTAAAATTATTTTAAGATGCTATTTTTCTTGTCTTATAGGACATAAAGAACTTGCAATTGAATTATATAAAAAGGGGATTTCAGAACTTAAGAAAGGAGTTGCTATAGATACAACAAATGGAGAAGGTAGGTGAATTCATATTCACTTTACTTTTTAAGTGTGGATTTTTTCCCTCCATAAAAAATAAATGCTTTCACTTAATGGACCAATTACTTGGACATCTAAACACCATTATCAGAAAAATATATATCAGTTTAAGGAAAACAATTGTTAGTGCATTTAAAATCTTGTGGGCAAAATAAAAATTTGTATTGATAGATATAACCATTGCTGAAGTGAACGTAATTATAATCTGAATGTTTAAAAAACTGACATCATATAAATAGAAATATTTCAGGAAATATTATATAGTCGTACATAATGTATTCCATTACATGTATATTTTGTGTATATATGTGTTTGAACCATTTTTTCATAGCATCATTTTTAACAACTAGAATGATTTAAAAAGTATTTTGTATTGAATTTTATTCTTTAGTGTTTCAGTATTCAAAGTCTAAACAGAAAAATTTTAGTTCTGAAAGCTGAGCTTACCCAGCAGTTCTGAGCCCACTCTATCTTTGACATATTTTTCTTAATTTTCAGAATTTCTTGTTTAAGTAGTACACTGATTACACTGTTTTTACAGTGGTATATATTTTATCTTACGTTACTTACATGTACAGTACTGAGGGTAACTCCAGTCTTGACATACATATTTGGGGTAAATTAAAAAAACCACCGAAAGACAAGTTTACATGTTCATTATATGCTGTCATATACAACAACCTTCTTGACCCTGCTTGATTTCTTTTTATACCAGGTGGGCTTGATTCTGTATCATTTGTTGGTTCAATTGAGAAAAACAAAAATGTCTTTCACCAAATCATGCCCTTTTGTTTGAACTTGTGGATTTTGAAGGGGGAAAAAAATGTTTTTTCAACTTCGTGATTTGCTATTAATTTGCCAAAAAAAATCCTCCCTTTCTGTATTTTTTCATAATGCACAGGCCTACTACTTTATAATTAATGCCATTGCCAACTGAGGTTAGTATCTCATTCATTATATCTTAATTAAAGAACATTTCTTATTGGAAAACAATTCAAACTTGTATTTATGGAGTGAAATGCTTGTTAGTTGATAGTTATGTTATTATCAACAGGTTATGTCAGCACAGTAAAAATTAGATATGAAATGAATACCGTAATGATGAAGTAGTGATAAATTATACTGTAAAAATTCAAATGCCTGTTCAGTTTAGGTTTATGTGTGTTAGGCATAGGGAAATGTACTTTTATTATATCTTTATATTGAAGGATATTTTCATTATATCTATGTATATACACATTCAAAATTACATTTTTCAGTTGCTGGCTCATCAATCCCTGTGACCTTTGCTGCTTGTAGTGATAGGTCCAATCACCAGCACATATAGTATACTTAAATTGCACAGACATAAGTTCAACACTTTAAAATGTTAGTACACATATTTTATTTATTACTTCATGTACAGAAGACTGTACAAACTTTTCATAGGAAGTTGCAGTTATACTTTAGGTAAATGTAACATTTAATGTCAGAAAGAATCAAATAATTATTATTTAATAGTTTAACATAATTAATATAAATTCAGCATAAACTACAATTTAAAATAACTTTAAATCTTAGATAGGTCATTTTGAATAATGAAAGTTTAACTGAACAAAAAAATTGATATGAAGCACAGTCACTATACTTGTGATAATCATTTTATTTCTTTGACTTTTAATCTTTTGAACTATGGAGACAGAAATTGTTTTGGAAATAGCTGGGCAATTAACTGGTTGAATTGATATTATTTAGTGTCGTGTAAAATTATTGACTAATCAAAGTTGCGATTAAATTACTATATATATATATAGTACATTCAGAATTGTAATAAACATTACCATGTAAAGCTTCACAAAAAGTGTTGATCCAATGGACAATTATATTATACCTTTATACAGTGAAGATGCCACTTGAGTATCAACATTCTTGATTGCACATTCTGTTCACCACCATATGGTTGCTCACCATGATAAAATCATAAATTTGATCCTCAGAATTAAGTGTCAACCTGTATCTAATAGTAATCTCACTAGTCACTGTTGCATTTATTATTTTTCTGATTTATAATCAATGTCATGAAGTAATTCGATGAGTACAACATTTCAAAACATTGTACATTTGCTGTTATGTTAAACTTATATTAAAGTTTTCCTTCATTACCCATTCAAGCTGTCTCCAAGCATTATTAGTCATGAAGTAATATTGGTTTTCATCAACAAAAATTCAGTAGTTTTAGTAATCTTGTGGAAATTTGTAGGGAGAAACCCATGGAACAGTATTAATTGTATTTTCAACGTGTTATAGGTTTCATATTACATTGTATATATGATACAGTTTCATGTGCAACAGTTTAGGATTAAAAGTTTAACTTAATCGTAAATTGTGTACTAGAACAAGCTGAAAAATAGGAAATTACTTAAGTATCATCAGTTAGTGGGTGTGGTGATGAATCATTTAGCAAGTTCTACTAATCACCTAGCTCTAATCACAAGTTGTAGTTACCCCTGTTACTTATTTTGGATGACCAAGGTTTTCATTATGTTTTAAAGAGTAGATGGGTGATACTGCTAAAATAGGCTGGTAATCTTATCAATGTGTGGCAGAGTTCAGGCCAAAGGCCCAACATTGTGCTTTTAGACATAATACCCCTAGAGGGTCCAGAAGCCTGCTCTTCTGGTAAATTTTGAAAATCAAAACTTGGAACACTATTTCCTGACTATTATTCAAACAACAATATGAAGTATAAGACGAGGGTAGATCAAGTATGTTACCACTGTATTGTATATTGTATGCCAGTGGAAGAAATATGATGAAAAATGTGCAGAAATTTGAAGTTAGCAAAAGTTAGCCAAAAAATGGAGTAGATGAAATAGAAATATAATGAGTTAAAATTTGTTTATTTCTTTTATTACATACTTGAAAAAACAAACAAGAGACAGAATCAAACTTCTAACAACTTTGAATTTGTCTAGGCATTTAATTGCCATAATAAACAGACTATTCAAGTATGATTTTAATTACCAAGTACACATTTGATTACACAGATTGTTACTCAACATCAGAAAAACCTCAAATTCCTAATCTTCTTTATCCGAGTGGAAGGTAACTGTCAAGTCGGGATATGCCAGGTGGAATGTTTTCCTTGTCATACATCTCAGTCTTCCTGGGGCTTCTCTTGTCAACTAATAATTCTAGCCTTAACGAATCCATTCACAATTACTGCCTGCGGCACACTGTTCCATGCATTCTTAATACTATGTAACCTTGACATAGGAAGCACAATGCTAACATCCTATGTTGGTGAAATTGTGTTAGCTAGTAGACATCCAAAATTCCTATATCTTTCTAAAGTCAGCTTTCAAGCACCGATTAACTCTCTCAATATGGGCTCGGTCAATTTGACTGACCACATGACCTCTTTGTACTCAGTTAGTCTTTATAGATTTAATACTTCTAACTTTCAGTATATTATGTATATCTTAATAAAATTTGGCAGACTTTCTGTAAACATTAAGTCTTTCACATACAAAAAAATCATAAATTTAGTGGAGTATTTTTAATAAAATAAAAAAGATTTGTCTGTGAATATACCGAGTACTTTTTTGACTAGTCCACATGCAAAGTAATTTTCATTTTAAAACTAAAAATATGTTTCCTCACCTCAAATATCATAAATTTCCTTTGTGTAATCCCTAAAACTTCTTAAATGCATTTCAAACTATTTTTTTTTAAAAGACTTTATAGTTTATTTGTTATTTTCTCTACACTATCTCAAAACCAGATCAGTCAATTTCACCGACCTTCTAACCACCAAAAAAAATCAAAGTAAACCTAAATTACCCTTTTCTTCTTTCTATAATGACTTTAAATTGTAACAGGGAACTACATTCGTTCATCCCAAGTAGCTCTAAGTTCATAACAGTATACGTACATTTATAATTAAATGTTATTGTTTTATTGCCCTTTGAACCATGTCTAACTACTGTGTGCACCATTATAAGTAGTAAATCACTCGGAGAACATGCAGCTCATGTTACGCTAGTGAATTACATTACCCACGAGCTGCTTGCGTTAAATCGGTGGTTTACTTTGGTATTTTGGACCTAGTACAAAACACCAAAGTAAACCGCCGATTTAATGACTTCACAACTCTTCAAATACACGAAGCAATAAAAATCCTACAGCAATCTTCCA
>NW_013666640.1:330319-339085 GCF_000517525.1 Limulus polyphemus | reverse complement strand
CCATTCTTAATATGATCAGTTTGGTAGCAGTGTAATTCAATGTTGGTAGGCAGATTTACTGCTTGACAGTTAATTGACTTTAATTGAACCCAGTTTTGTGACTTGTGAGTGCAATTCAACCAAGCTTTATCTTGATACAGTGTAATCCTCAGTATTGTGCTGCTAGGATTGTGAGGAGTTTCCTTGAATAAAAAACCACCTAGGTCATAGTTTAGGGAATAAAAAATGTTATAATTTCAAATCAGGACAGCTTTGAAGTTTTCTTGATGTCATGTACCTTAACCCACCACAAGACACCAGAGTGCTTGGTGTTGTACTGACTGAGGAATGGGATGGATATTAAGATAGTCAAGATTTCTACCAAACTAGTTCATTATTTTATCCTGAATTTAAAATACAAAATTTTCATATCAGGAGTCACTTGTTGCTACTTTCTATTTGAATAGCTTTAACAGTTTGTTAAGGCTGTTTTTGTTGTTCTTTTTTCATACATTTCCAAGGCTGAAAATTATGTTTTGGCCTAAGTTTTAGGTAGAAAGTCAAACAGCCTGATATGTGTTTAACCTGATTCTTCTACAAATACTTGTTTTCCCACAAGTAAGTTTATTAAAATGATCAAATATACACTTTATGGATGTGTTGAAATCATCTTTTGTTTTATAAGTGAAAGTGTGAAATAAAAAAAGAAAACTATAAACATTGTTTGTGCTATATGTGTATAGTATTGATAGAAAATTCATGAAATTTGAGATGTTTGCTATAGAATAAGTGAAAGTGCAATATGAGCTGCCACCAAATATACCCTTTACTCTTATACACCCAAAATATGAGCGACCACCAAGTATACCCTTTACTCTTATACACCAACAATATGAACTGCCACAAAGTATACCCTTTACTCTTATACACCAACAATATGAGCTGCCACCAAGTATACCCTTTACTCTTATACACCAACAATATGACCTGCCACCAAGTATACCCCTTACTCTTATACACCAACAATATGACCTGCCACCAAGTATACCCTTTACTCTTATACACCAACAATATGAGCTGCCGCCAAGTATACCCTTTACTCATACATACCAAAGCACTTTTATTTCTTAATTCTTTGTATTACATTTACATATTGTATCTTATGTTGATGTTGCCACACAGTACACCTGTACAAATATCCATTAGTGCCTAATTTCTGCTGGATTTTTCCAGCTGAGATATGAAACCTGTTATTTTTCTTTTCTTTCTTCTTTTTCTTTCTTTCTCTTCTTCTTCTCCTAAAGGCAGAAAAAACTCTGAAGTAGTCAACTACATTACCTCTCTCTAGCCTTATTTCAAATAGTAGTCTCATTAACACTTAAACTATTTTCCAAAAACTCAAAATTCTCCCTCCCATAAATGCCTCTCAACTACTATCCAGTACCTTTTTCTTTTTTTTCTATTAAAGTAGTAGTATCTATTAAGTATAGTGACAGACATTAAAACAATAACTTTAACATAAAACTGTATATGCTGTAAAATTTGACACTTAAAACAATCTTTGTTTTTTGCATTTAATGGTTTTTTTTTTAAAAAAAAAGGCCAATTATCAGATAGCCTCTTAAAAATTTTACTTTTTAGGTTCTGTGTACTGGTTATGTGACATTCATTTATGATAATTTTCTGTGGATAAATTGCTATAATAAGATTAATTAATTAGTTACATCTTTTCCCAGGAAAAGAAATACAAGTTAATGTCAAACTTACTCTGTATGAAATGCAATATCTGTATTTTTTAATAGCTAAGTCTTAATTTTAAAAGTAAATAAAGGTTAACATCAAAAAGAAGAAGAGCATTAAAAATGGGAAGACCAAGCATATGATGAAAAAAATATTTTAATTATCAAAATAAGTCTTAACAACTACAACAAAAATTCTGCATATGTTGAAAAAGATCACCAGGGCACAGTGGGATATAAGATGTGCCCTGGATTTTGGAGGTGACACATTTAGTGGTGGGGACACACCATCTACCAGTCTTAACCTCTGTTCACTAGTCTCACATGTTAAAGAAAGAATAATAAACATAAATAAGAAAGAAAAAGAAGAATAAGTTAGGAGAGCAAGATGTGGGTGCTCAATCCCACAATGTCCCACATGTATATCACCCTTCACTATCTGCAGAAGTTGTAGGAAGGTGATTGCTCTCTAAAGAAATGTAAAAGAAAAGAAAAACAAAAATAAGGTCCTACCATTGGAGGTAAGTTAGGGAACCTTGCCTCCTGACATTGGCATTCCAGCCCCTATTATAGTAGTAAAAGCTGAAATTACTAAGTTAATTAGTATGTATTGACCATTCTCCTCCATTTTTCCATTCAGAGTAATAAAGACAGGATGTCTTATGTTATTAATTTTAAGGTCTTCAAGATTTCTGCAAAATCAAGCATAACTGAAACTGTTTCTAATGATAACAGATAATTTATCTTTTAGGTAAGACCAATATTGAATGTGGAGTTTTTAGATATTATTAAAGCCTTGTGTATCAGTATCTACCTAACTGTATATAAGTATATTAAGTTTCTAATATTGTTTGTGAAGGGCAAGAGTGGGAAAGAGCTCAGCGTCTTCAATTGAAGATGAAAAGTAACCTTGAAATGGCAAAGGATAGACTTGAGTTTCTAGGTAATTTTTTTTATTATTATCATTATTTTGAAAAGTATTTATCAAATTATAATCAGTGTCTTTTCACCATTGATGAAATAAATTATATTAGTAATGCAAGTTTTGTTAGATGTCTTAAGAGTTCTTTTAACAGATAGAACATTATATGGGAAGCAGACCTGGAATAAATAATAAAAAAGAAAAGATGAAAATGGAACTTGAAGATAATAATTACTGACAAATGATATTAAAATATTTTAGCCTTTAGCTACTCAAAATTGCAAATGCAAGTAGGAAATTCCATAAATTGATATGAACAGTGACTAATGTTTTAAAGGATAGCTTATTACTGAGATTGATAAGTAACCAAATAAAGTATTACATATGTATTTTTTTAGCTGTTGTTCTATATTCAGTATTATATCTTAACTCTATGCACTTCAGAAATGCTACTCACCTCTCCACAGAACTCAAAGCTATTACCTCACACCATTGCTGAAAAGATATTTGTGCATGCACCAAGCCTAGAATGAAATTCCCACCCCTACACCTACAAGATGATGTTTGTTTACTCATCTAATTTGAAACTAGTTTATTACCAAATTACTTCTTATTGGCACTCATGTACTATAATGTATGATTGAAAATCTAATTAAGGACATGTGACAGGTAGCCATTTCTTTCGAACTGCCATAGTCAGAATTTTACTTGCAATGTAAAAAGTATATTATAGACAAACATGTATACAGACTGTAGTGCTCATTTTTCTTTTTTCTTTTTAGATAGTGCTTAAGTATCTTTTTTCTTCCTCATAAGAAAGTGGGTAATTTTAAGAGTATAGCTTCATTTTTTTCCTGTGTTTAGTAAGGATTTTAAAAGTTGCATGTTTTGTGTTATGTTAAAATGCTTGCTGCATGCCCACATTGTGTGGTATTCCAGAGTGCATGGTGAGGATCAAAAACTTAGGAGAGAATCTACCACTGCACCAGGCACAGGAGGGTCACATGCATGCTGACAAGACTCAGGCCTCTGACAACAGCTGTACCAAACGGCGTGGCTGGCAGAAGCCCCTCTTGCTTAAACTGAACACTGGTGGCACCAATGATGTAGGACCTACATGGTCAAAAGATCCAAGTCCTGTTTCTCCCACTCCCCCTACAGGTATAGTATTCTTATTCCTGTTTGCCTTTTCTGAGGAAGCATGCACATAGTGTTAACAGTTTATTTCCCATGTGCTTGATTAAACCTTTGCACTTAATGTTGCATATCCTATCAATATTTACTTTCACTGATACATTCATAAGAATACATGAGAGTTTCACTTTTAATTACCAAAAAAGTGTAACAAGTGATGTAATGCTGAAATGCCAATTTCACGTGTGCTATGAACAATATCTCCATGAATCTTATCTTCTTGTCATACCCAACCTCACTGATAGTTTATAAAAATTCCTATATTCAGCACTAGTGTTCACATTCCAAGGTTAAGATTGGTGGCTGTGCATAACATATAATTTAGTGTTGATATTATCCTAAGTAACTGCGTGATGATGTTCTGGCCTTTACATAGCATAATAAGTAAACTTTACATTGGATGGTATTTTAACTGTTTTCAAAGTAGCAAAGCCTATTTTGTGTTACATAGGAATGTTTAATCATAGTTTGTTCTTGGCTACTAATAATTTTTCTGTGAAGTTGACTGCTTTCATTAGACAGTTTAACTGACAAATGCTTTATTTTTTGAGGAGTCGGGAAAATCCTTTGTTTTTATTTGGTGCTACAACCAATTGAAACAGTCTTGAATTCATAAAATATTTTTACTTTCCATGGTTTTACTTTTTTATATTAAATATTATAAATAATGCAAACTATCTGTATAATAAACTCAAACATATTTATTTTATTACAAGTTATAGCTTTTACGGTAAGGAAGAATATTTGTAAAATAGATACAAAGTTTCAATCACTGGTACAATCATTCTCAAGGACACAAGTTTTAATGGTAATTAAGGTTTTTCCTTTCCTTGTGTGTGCAGTTTAGATTTTGAATATTTTTTTGCATTAAACTCTGTAAGGAGGATTTTCTCACTTCATAAATCAGATTTAAAAAAATAGTAAATTAATATTTCTAGATAAGATGAAAAAGGACTCCATACATACTTTGCCACAACTTCTCTAAAATTTGATTTAATTCACCTTAACAGCCACATGATAGTGCTAAACAATCACATACTTATGTAAATAAAATATAAAATTACAAAATAACTCTAAAGTTTATGGGATTAGCTCATTTGATTCTTGCTTGTATGGAAAATGATACACGCAATTCAACAATATTTGTGTTAACTCTGAGTTTCCTTAATGTATCTTCACAACATCTGGTAAGGTTTTGTTAAAGATTACAAGTATTTTGTACATAAAGAATGAGATTATTTTAATTAAGTATATAAGCTAAAAATTTGTTATTTTTGTATTATAGTTATTTGCACTCAGACTCTGAATATTATCATCAATGTATAGTGCAAAGAAATGTTTAAAATTAAGAAATAGAAAAAATTACCTGCCTTTTAATTGTTCATTGAATAGTCTTAAAAGATCTTTTGGTTATGTTGTTAATTGCAAGTTTTTACATTTTCACATAAAGTTTATTTTTAATGTTTTATTTTTCCTCTGCTGTCCTTTAGCATTATTATCATTACACTTGTCAAAGGGCATCCTCAGGCAATATTATGGTATCATTGTCAGAGATACTTAGCCTTTGACAGAATGTTGTTGCTTTTGCATACTACACTAAGCCTTATGAACTGATGCAAAGTTTGGGTTATATTTTAAAAAATTATTCTACCTTTCTAATATGCACTTGAAAACAGGAATAACACAATCAAAATAAAATTAAAACTAAAGCCTAAGTACAATTTAATTGTCTATCTAACTAACAGTTCTAGGTGGAAGACAACACTAAGTGTGCTAGGAAGGATGTAAGCTGCAAAAATACTAAAAGCAGTTTGAAGAGATTGTATGAAATTTTGCATGTCAATTTGAAAATAATCAATGGAAAATTGTAGTTTAAAACTAACTCTTTCTATTGGCTGTACAGAAATAAATAGCATTGAATGGGAAATCGTATGACTGTGTAGAAAGTGAGCATGGCTTCTGTCAAGAGTTACCAAGAGATTTGTTGTTCCTTTCTCAGAACTTGCCCTTAGGAATTTGAAGGAAGAATGTGTAAACAGAGCAATTAGCCTATTTCTGTATATACATTGAGGTCAATTGTACCAGAAAAATTACTTAAGTTACAAAGACCAAAAGACTTGTAAATGCTTATGCATCATGGGACAACAAAACCAAAGATTAAGAGTTTTTTTTGAAAAAATGAATTAATACATTGAATTAAAACATATGTTAATTATGGCTGGAGACGGCTTGAATGGGTAATGAAGAAAAACTTTAATATAAGTTTAACATAACAGCAAATGTACAACGTTTCAACAAGGTTTTGTCATCATTAGGTACAATATATTATATTAAAGTTTTCTTCATTACCCATTCAAGCCGTCTCCAGCCATTATTAGTCTCAAAGTGGGTTCCTCATCACCGAATTTAAAACATATGTTGCAATGCTTATTTCATTGACGTACATTGATAGTAGAGTTACTTAATTAAAATTTAAATGTAACTGAGTGAAACCTTGTGACGTACACGGGAAGGGGACCCATAAATTCAGGGTTAACTCCAGGGGTGTAGATATTATATTGCCCTATGCTCCAGCACCAAATTTATTTACTTGCGTGGTTTTGAAATCATATATTCTGTTGGTAGAAAACTACTCATGGAAGATTTCTATGAAGCCACAAAACTTCCTGAAAATTCTGTGTTGCAGAATTCTAGCACATACATTTAAAATATGTACCTCAAACCCAGACTGTTATCACAAATATAAATATTCCTATAATTTACAAACCATCAGTTACACACAGTAACAGACATATCTAAATTAATCTAAAAAAAGTATGACATTATTTTCGTCTTCCTTACATAAATTACATAAAAGCAAGGAGATGTAAAGCATTGTCTCAAGCCACGTGCCACATTCCCTTAAAGGGCCTGCAGTGGCTGCTTACTCATGTGGACCTGTACATTCTTATTAAATTTTCAAAAAACAATGGTGAAGTAACTAGTTGAACACTAATCTATAATTAAGTAGTATTTCAAATCTGTTGCACATTTTCAGTATATATGGCATCGTGCTATCTCATCCAAAACTATATAAATCCAATTGGATATCAAGAGTCAGGTACCTGAAATCTGCTCATAAAAGTGTGTTTGGTTGATGATTCTAATTATAAAATTATAATCATGGAATATAAGACTGCCCAACTTTTGGGAAACATGTATTTAGATATAATACACTACTCATCTTCAGATAAATATGAATTTTTTAGGTATACGCTGTATATTTTATTATCAAGGCAACATGATGAATTCATGAGTAATACTTTGCAATTGTTGGTTAATATAATGAATTCAAACATTACATTGCATATTCCCTTGGGATAATATATTGCAAATGTATTAAGTTTATGTGCTGTTCAAACAATAACTAAAAATTCCTGTTTTAACATCCTTTAGCTATTTCATATTTTCTCAACTCCAAATTTGTGGCTTAATTAGACCCAGATATAACATCTGTAAATTTTTCAAATTTATTAAAAATAAGTAGTTATTCATCTTTATTTTCATTTGACTAGTCTTTTTCCATTTCTGACCAGAAGTCAGCTTTTTTTCTGGGCTAGTTCATGTTTTAAAGCATAGAGGGTAAGTGAAGAACATCAATGAAATATCAGAAGACAGTCTTATGCCTTCTGTTATTTACAGCAGCAAAGTGAAAAGGTGTTTCAGGTGCAATAAAAGTAGTTGATGCAGATGTGTTTGCTGTGGGATATCCATTGAAAGAAAGCTGTCAGAGGAAAGAGGGCAAAGAAAACTAAAAGTGAAAAGAAGGAAGCTTCTACTTCATCAAAAGTTACTTGTAAGTGAAGTGGTGCAATCAGTTATTTGCACTTTGCAAAGGTATAATGTGAAAACTATTGAAGTCACAGTTGTCTTCATTGTTTCATCAGAAAATGTTGAGTGTATTTTTCTTATGGAACAAAAAGTATCAGTCTGTGGTGTCATTGTTAATTTTCCATTGCTTTCATGAAAGCACTCATTATGAAAAAGTATATTTGAACAAGACATGGAGTCATCATAATAAATTGCTGGGCGAGACATTGTTCCTTGGAATTATGAACAAACTAACATCATGTAGCACCCAACCTCATAGCCATATATTATGTAACTTTGTTACTGGTTAGTGATGCAATGGATAGCATGCAAAAAACTGTTCAAGGCAAGGCTGCTGTAGAACCAAAACAAGAAAAGAATTGCTTATTACCAAAATTTTCTAAAACATATCTTCAGTGGCCACTCAACATTTGAATACAATTGCTCAGTACTTTGTATAAAGTGTGACCTAGGCACACCAAACAAGTATGATTATAGTTAGAGGAACAAAGATTGCTTGAGTTGCATGTATTGTTTCAAACTTATCAATGAAATTGTTGAGAATTGATGTTTGTTCTTGTTGATATTTGGGTGAAAATGAAGCTGTTTCTGGGACATAGATTAAGAATGATCTCAGAATTGCACAATGTACTTAATTAAAACAGAGTTTAAAAGTAATATTTCTGATACTTCTGTTGTAATCAATTTTAAGATGAATTCAAAGCCACATATTTCAGAGAAAAGACAATAGAACATTATGAGAAAAGGGAGATAATTTAGCATAGAACAATGATAAAATATTACTCCTGGAATGAAGAAACTGAGAAAGTTGTTCATTACAACTTGTACCTTGATGATGTCATAATAGGTAGCAACAAACAAAATATGCTTGCAATGTATTCTCAAGAGTCCATTTTCGTGTCTATGAAATGTAAATTACCCTATATTAAAAAGTTGTATTGCAAAGTGATAATATGAAATGATGTTTGACCAAAGAGATCTTGTTTTTGCTCACTTTTATATATATATATATATATATATATATATATACACACACACACACACACACACACACACACACAC
>NW_013666640.1:302544-330176 GCF_000517525.1 Limulus polyphemus | reverse complement strand
AAAGTTAAAGTTAAGTTAGTCTAAAGTAAGTAGTAATAATAGTAAATAAGTATAGTTAGTACCGTAACGAAGATACTTGTTTTGTTCTCTACTTATTATATTATATATATATATATATATATATATACACACACACACACACACACACACACACACACACACACACAACTGGAAAAACAATTATTCATTTTACCAATACTGAAACCCCATTAGACAACCATTTACTATGAATTTATAGTTTTATAAAGTTTGGTAAACATGCAAACATTGTAGTTCATCTTACTGTATTGCAGTCAAATGGCAGACTTAAAATTCATTTCCATAGTTAGTCAAAATCAATATATCCAAGGTATCATATGTGTTTGAGGTTATTTCTACAAAGGTAAATATGTTTAGCAAACTTGAAAAGGAAGCAATGACTCTTAGTTTTTCAGTTCTTCTGTTATTCACATACCAGTAATGATATGTTGTTCACACTAAGTCCTTGGTCTAATTGTATGGATTTGAAGACTCATAAAGTCACAATAAAAAATCTGAAAAACCTGAGTTTGCTAAAGATAAGAGGAGTGAGAAGAGAGTGGTATTAAAAGAAATGTGAAATTTGGTGCTTTCCAAAAGTAATTGCACAATGGTTTTTTATCAAGTATTCAAATAATCTCAGACAGTGCCTTGCACTACTTGTAAAGAAGCTGGGAAAATCTTGAAGACATACCCAAGAATTGAATGATGAACAAAAAAAAGACATACTATCCATTGCAAAGCGAATGTATAGTTATAGCACTTAGGGATTATAAACATTGTAGATGGAAAACAAGGACCACAAAAGATGTACATTTGTTGTGAAGATTACATAATAATTCCAATGATAGTAACAAAATAGTGAGTATACTTAAGTAGGAAGCAAAACAGTCATTGGGAAGTTATCGTCAGTTATTAGGTGGGAACAATTTATATCTGCACAGACATAACTTACCAAGTGAGTGAAATCCAACACTAAATAAGGCAATTGTTTGGTTTACAGAAGAAGGGAAAGGACCTACTAGGAAATGAGAAAGAATAGGAAATTTGAAAAAGTAATCATCATTACACTTGATGCTTAACCAGGAATGAAACCTTGATTCGTCTTACAGAAATTCAAAGACAGTTTCAATAATACAGTTGCAGATGAATTTCCATAAATAATAAGATAGCTAATTTGAAAACAGCCAGGAAAAATGACAATCGATTTGTTAGTATGCTAAAATATAGGAACTTATCATTTGTGCTAAGCATTTTTCTAGTTACAAATTAATTTTGAAGCTAATTTGTTTTTTTTCTTTGTTAAAACATTTTGTAAAGGTCATCTTGTATGCTTTGTTTTTAGCTGCAGCATAGTGTCTCATAGAATGGCTCTCAGTTTTTAGAGTACAAACTTTTATCTTCGTCATCCCTTGACTTATTTGAGATCTAATTACAGTTTTGGACTCAGGAAATCAAACCATTTCAATTGATGTATTTGATTATGTCCAAGGTCTCATAGATTAATTTATACAAATTGAGTGTATGCTTGCCCCCCCCCCCCCAATTGGTATTGTTGGCTCACAAAAATATAGCTAATCAAAAGAGAGAAAAAAGACTCAGATTAATTTACTCTCATCCTGCCTAAAGAATTTCAAGTGCCACAGCTATTGAGGATTCCCTTTTGTTTACTACTACCACTACATTCAAATACAGTATACCTTGTTATTGTTACTGTTAAAAAATCTGAGTTTTGGCCAACTGGAAATAGCAATCAACCATCATCAGAATAGATCTACTTTGACAATTGAATTTATAAGTTGTATAAAAAATTAGTATGTTGAATTTCTTTAGTTCAAGTGTGTATAAAGAATTTTTTTATGTTGTCATAAAAACATGTTTCTTATGAGCTATAAATTTTTTAGAAATATATGCTTTTCCTTTAACAATTACCCTAGTCATTAATACTTTAATATCATCTCTTTCCAAAATGGAAATAAAGCTTTAATAAAAAAAACATGAAGTTCTGAAATTCTAAAGATTTTGTTCTTCTCAAACATGTATCACATTACTCACTTAGCTTGATTGGCTTTCTTTGTAATTTATGGCCAGGCCTTCATAAAAGAAAAGATACAAAATGAAACAAGTTTTAGATTGAATATGCAATTTTTAAAAATTTGTTTGATCAAAACTTTTCTTAAAACTTCATAATGTATGTTATTTACAAGTTTCAGGACGAAAAGCTGTTCCTAAAAAATCTAGCATCACCAATAAGAGTCACACTTTACCTCGCAATCTGATGCCAGGAACCTCACGAATTCATGGCCCTGCTGGTTCAATGAAAAAACATCCAACAACGCCTCCAGCCGTCCGGCGTCAGACTTCTCAACCATCCAATGCTGTCAGCAAGGTATGTTATACATGACTATTGTTTAGCTGAAAAGGCAGTTATGTGTATTTATTTTTATTAATTGATTATGAGAAATGGTTGTTGAAACTTATTAGGTTTTTCCATTTCATTACTTATTGTTCAAAGCAGAAATCTAATCCTAATGCTTAAAATATAAATATATCTTGCAGTTACACTTCCAGTATATGTTGGAATATAACTTACTCTTCCCTCTATTTGCTTTGAATATAAACTTCAGACTGCAAAGTAGTTATTGAATAATATATTTTCTATTAACAAGTAGATATTGCTACAAATACTAAAATATTTTTAAATAGAACATTTTCACACTTAAAAGCCATTTTGAAACTGAAGCTGAAAATGAAAAATGTTGTATTTTAGTAAGATTTTTATTATCATTATTATTAACAAAAAGAAAACATGTTAGTTATTTTTGTTAAGGTCAACATTTATGCTGAAGTTATATTTGCTAATATAACTAAATCCTGGGCCCGGCATGGCCAGGTGGTTAGGGCGCTCGACTTGCAGTCTATGGGTCGCGAGTTCGAATCCCCGTCTCACCAAACATGCTGGCCTTTTCAGCCGTGGGGGCATTATAATATGACGGTCAATCCCACTATTCGTTGGTAAAAGAGTAGCCCAAGAGTTGGCGGTGGGTGGTGATGACTAGCTGCCTTCCCTCTAGTCTTACACTGCTATATTAGGGATGGCTAGCGCATATAGCCCTCGTGTAGCTTTGCGTGAAATTCAAAAACAAACAAACAATAACTAAATCCCAGGTTGCACTATCCTTACTACTATTCCAGGCAGCCTGAATCAACAAGTGCAGCAGCTTTTAAAATTATTTAGAAAACAAATTTCTTCTTAAAACTCATCTATTTTTTTTTCATTTGTTAAAACATTTTGTAAAGATCATCTTGTGTACTTATTGAATAATATACTTTTTATTAACAAATAGATTTTGCTGCTAGGTATAAAATACTTTTTCATAGAATCATGTCTTTACAGTTAAAACCACTTTGAAACTGAAAAGGAAAAGCATTGGATTTTAGTATTAACAATTACAATTAAAAAATTTTAAGTTTTATAAAGACAGTTAGAGATCAATGTATATGTAACCTAGCTAGCTATAATATTATAGAAAGTTTTAATGCTACAAAAGTATTGAAACAAGAAAGTCAAAACCACAAAAACTGAGTTACTTAAATTGTAAAATCATTTATCCTTATTTTTATAAATCACTGTAATTATGTTGGTCTAAGCCTAAGTAGGGATAAAAAAAAAATTATTTTAAGTTTTTGTAGTTGTTACTGTCTTGTTTCAATACTTTTTGCAGCATTAAAGCTTTCTATTTTACTACAGCTAGCTAGGTTACATATATTTATATATATAGATCCCTACTTGTCTTTATAGGATTTAAATTTTTTTTATTCTACTTGTTTATTTCCTTTTTAGCTATATTTTTGTGTGCCAGTAATGTCATGTGTGGGGCATGAGTATACCAGATTTGATTTTATTACTCATCAGGATCTCTACCAACCTACCCTAAAATCTAATTATATATGTATGTATGCTAGTATCGTTTTCGGTACAAGAAAATAATCATTGGGACAGAAGAGTTCTGTGAAAGAATTAGAGTGATAAGGTTCATCACTTTTTCTGTACGCTTATGTGGAAAAGTCACTTACTCAGATAAATTCATTGAAATAGTGAAATTTTGATTTACTCTAACACATTTACAGTAATTTAGGTGGCTTAATAAGTACAATAAGCTTTAGTTTTGCTCAGCCAATACTATGAAATAGTCATTGTTAATATTCTGACATTTTAACTCTCTCAGACAATTTGACCGACCACATAACCTCTCTGTACTCGATTAAAGTCTATAGATTTAATACTTCTAAATTTCAATATAGTGTGTATATCTTCATAAAATTTGGCAGTCTTTTAGTTCATAATATATGTATTCCACATACAAAAAAATCATATTTTTTAGTGAATTATTTTTAATAAAATAAATATTTGTCCATTAACATATTGAGTATTTGTTTTGAATAGTCTGAGTGGAAAGTAATTTTCATGTTAAAATTAAAAATACTTTTCATCATCTCAAAATCTCAAATTTCCTTTCTGTAATCCCTAAAACCTCCTAAATGCATTTCAAACATTTTTTTTTCATTAAAACTTTATAGTTTATGTTATTTTCTCTACCTTATCTCAAAATGGGATCGTCGATTCAACCGACCTCGTAACCAACAAAAAAAAGGAATTAACCTAAATTATCCTTTTTTTTCTTTCTTGAATGACTTCAAATTGTAACTACATTCCTTCATCTTAAGTAGCTCTAAGTTTGTAACAATATACATCTATTTATAATTAAATTTTATTGTTTTATTTCTTAGAACCGTGTGTAACTACTCACTGTGCCATTATAAGTTGTAACTTGCTCGGGAATGTGCAGCTCACATTACGCTATCCATTTACATTACCCACGAGCTGCTCGCGTGAGTGCCTAGTGAACCATTTTAATTATATTATTATTATAACTTATTTTACCTAATCTAGTCTAAAATAACTTAAAAAGATCTGTATTTTTAGACTTTAGTTGCTTTTATAATAATAAATAAACATTAAATATGAAAAACAAGAAATAAAGCACTTACCCATTCTTCTTTTTTCTTGCTCTAGGGTTTACGACGAGAGTTAACTCTAATTTTATATACTATAGATAATAATTTACTTAATAATTTTTATTTAATTAAATAATGCACCAAAGAATATAGACTAATAATATGCAAAAAGTAGACAAATTCACTTACCTCTCAAAATTTTCCTTGCTTTCTAACTATTTGACAGGAGCCATTACAAATTCATCCAAGCTAGTTGTTAACTTTCCGATGGGAACAAATCTTGTACTGTGAGTGAAATTGACGATATTCTGTTCAGAATACAATGTTATACAATACGTCATTTGATGGATGAAAACCTTGACTTTCTATTGGTTATAGGTAATATATAATAAAATGTGAGAGAGCACTATCAACGAATTGTGAATGAGAGGATGTGATGGGTGTGGCATGAGGGGTCTGATTTTCTATTCGATAGCTCTGTAACAAAAATTGAAGGCTATAAAAATTATAGTTTGTTTGAGTAATGACTATTTTATAGTGAGTAATTTACGTTTAATTTCGTACTTTTTGGAGGGGTGGTGGATAAAATAGAGATGATGACATGCTGAGACAAAATGTGTCACGTGGGTCACACCAGTGGAAATTCAGGATTTTTTAATTATTGCCTTGTAGAATTAAGAACTTATATTTTATTAAAATATCGATTATTAGCTAAGATTTTATGCTATTCTAATTGGCATAACATAAGCATAAAGTAGTTTAATAAAATTGTGAATATAAGACACTAAAACCTTGTGTCAGGTGCAGTAGAGGGTATATGGGGTGATAGTGTTAAAGGTGGTTTTAAAAAGGCAATTTTTATGGCTGCCATTTCATCACAATCCCTGCTATTAAGTCAGACCTGCAATGGTTCTTATTCTGTTCTCATCACACATATCTTTGCAACTCTTCTTGTCATTAAACTTTTGTGTTCAATTCCTGTTCCTACAAAAAAATGGAATTGTGTATTATGTAGTTACGATTACTTTTTTTAATAGTTTGGTTCATTATTCAACAGTTTGAACATTATTAACTTCATAGAATGTTTTTTTGTTGTATTTGTAATATTGTCCATGGTCTAAGATCTAAATTTAGGTCAAGATTTATATAATTTTTATTTTAAATGCATGGATTTATTTGGAAGAAAATTTTGTGTAATGTAGAGATGTTCTTTGAGATTAGGGAGCCAAATGGCTTTTTACTTTAACTTATCTCGGACATTGAAATTGTTTGGAATGCTATGTTTTGGTCTGTATAACACATTTTGCCATTTCCCAGTTTACATTCTTATTTATTGAAATAGGCTGTTATTAATTTATTGATTATTATAAACTCATGTTTCACATGTTTATGAGCCAAGAACGGTCCAGTGATTACTGTACCAGACTGGATGGAAGTCTCCATGGAATGCACCCCCATTACCACTAAGAAACATAAACATTATGCTTTACACTTTGGGGCTGTGACTGCATTATAAGAGTGACTGTCACAACTCATTATTTGTTCTGACCAGAGTGATCAAAGAGTTGGCAATGGGTGATGTTGAGTCCCAACATTCAACAGTGGTGTATTTAATGTTGGTGCAGTCTGGGCAATGTCCTGACAAGCCCTCAAAGTAATGCAAAAAAAGTAATAAATTTACAATCAGTACAGATGAGCCCCCTAATAAAATTGCATCACGTAGTTTGAAGTGTTAAAAATGTCTCTAGCATTCCATCTTGTTTATCACTTCAAAAGTAAGGATAGTTAATACAGATAGCCCTCAAGCAATTTTGTATGATATTCAACAAATAAACAATTCACATGTTTATGAAAATTTATTTAAAAAACTAAGTTAATCATTTTGTTTCCACTAAATACATTATAGAAAATGGTAATTTATCTTAGTTTTCCTGTCAGGCTGTAATGTAATGTTGATTTACAATACATAGCAGATGTTGAAAATAAACTGGGCTTTACACTTCATAACTGAATAGATTATTTTTGGTTTGTATAATTTGTAATAAATATGAAGGTTGCATGTATTTCTAAAGTGAGTGGCAGTATTATATTAATGTTACCATTCGATACAAACCCAATCATTTGTTATGAAGTCATTTGTTTTACCTCTGGTAATTCTTAAATGTTAAAGGAATGGGATGTAATTATTCTGGTAAACAGTAATTATCTATTCTTTTTGCTAATTAACCACATGAAAAAAGTACCATCAAAAACAGTAACAAAAATTTATTTTTAATAGTATAAAACTATCTCAGCACTTTAACAGTAAGAAACTTTGGTGTAAATTTGACATTATTGGTATAAAACAACTTTATTAATAAAATATTTACTCTAGTTTAAGTTTTTCTCTACATTAAGCATAAAGTTAACACCGTTTTACACTAACAAAAGTAAATATGTTAAGTTTAAATTATGTTAGTGTTTGCATGTCTAAATTTTCAAATACTGAATATAATTGTACAGGTGTACAACTGTTTATTTCATTAACATTTAGAAAGGCTTATGATTTTAAGTTTCATACTGCTATTAACTTTTACTTTACTCAGCATTGGAGGGAATAAACAGTGCACACATTTTCACTTGATAGGCTTGTGAAATTTGAATACTCTAGAAAATGGCATACTGTGCAATCAATTTAAAAACAATAAAGTTTTCAGTGATAAAAAAATAAGTTATTTAATTGAAATGAAACATGCTTTAATATTACTACTTCATTCTGTGCATTTAATGAGACTGAAAATACCACATCTGTCATTCCAACTAAATGTGTATTTTTTTTAAATTACCAATTTATGAATTAAATATTGGATTCCACTGTATAGATCATGTATATTAAATGAGGAAACTATTTGCTAGAAAGTTTAAATAAATTCCTTTTTATTAAGTTTGTACTAATAGTTTTTAATAACTGGACAGGGCCGTAATTCTCCCTCCAAGCCATCTTCTCGAACACAGCGAGTATCTAAAACAATTGGCCTGAGAGGGGTAGACTCCAGATTAGCACAAGTGATTATGGATGAAGTGGTCGATGGAGGTCCATCTGTTACCTTTAATGATATTGGTAAGAAAATATAATAAGCAGAACTTCATTTTTCCACTCGTGTAGATATTAAGCTTGGTGGTTTATTTAAATGGTAATATGTGGACAGTTAATCTGATTATTTGTATACTTTGTAATGGTAATGTAATAGTTTGCTGTAAAAAAATAGAATGAATTTATAGTTATATATGCATAAAAACAAATTTTAAATTTTGTAAGAAAAATATTTTGGTAAAAATGTTTCAGGTTTTGTAATGCTTAAGGACAAATTACAATTTCAGATGTAAGGTAGTCTTGGTTGCAAAGCAGTCATTAGATGAGGTCAAACTTGTAAGAGTTGTTTGATTGGATGCCGATAAGTGTTTCAACTTTTAAGTTTGTTTTATCACCAGTGTTAGGATAATTCATTACCAAAGTAGCATTACTTTTGAGTAACAGAGTAATATAACATGTTACATTTAAAAAAGATATAATATTATTACTCTTATTGAAATATAATGCATTATTTGTCATTTTTTTTAATTTTCATGGTCTTTGATGCTACCATATTTTTTGTTTTTCTAATTACTAGATAACTAAAAAATATTTCATACTCAACATATTCTATTTTGGTTTACTGCTTTGTGTAAAATTGAAAACTTTGGAAACAATGGAATTATTTTGAGGTTTTAGTAGATGATGCTAGTGACATGATGTTATGCCATGGGAAAAAAAAGTTGTTTGGACAGTATAATATAAAGTTACATTTCTTAATAGACTAAATCATAATTTCTAAGTGTCAAGTAAAGGATATTTTGCTTATGATTGTGATAAGCATTAAAAGATCTTTGTATTGCTGTGTCAAATAATATGAAATAAAATAACAGTATTTTGACCTGATGTAAGTTCTAACAAAACGTAATATGATGAGTAAAATAACTTTTTTTTTTTTGAAAGTAATAGTAACACTAATATTATTTTTTTATTTTCAGTAATAAGTAGTGTATTACTAATGCTAACAATATTATACACCACTGTTTATCACACAGTTGTATACACCTTACAAATCATAATTCTCAGTCATTTTTATCTTTCAAAGAAGGAAATTCTTGACAGATTTTTATATATCATGGAAGATCTAGATGGTTGAATTTTTTTTTTTATTATTTTTTTTTTGTGGGGAGAGTTAATCACATTTCTTTATGGGTGATGTTTAAATTGGATGTTATCAGCTCAATGGTATTCATGTTGAATGCAGTGAAGGTAAATAAAAGCTAGTATTTATATGTTTTTTCAGTGTAAGTAAACCCAGATAACAAACAATATATTGAAATATAGGAGACGACTTAAAGATAGAAAAAAGTTAAAGATTTTTAAACTGATAACTTAAAATGATATGAAGACAGAGGTTCAGTATTTCAGTGGTTTCAGACCACTGGTCTGCATACTAGCACCAATCCACAGAAACATTTAAATTAAAAAAGAGAGAGATAAAATTATAATTTATATACGTTAGGAATAGACAAAAATGTTTCCTTTCTCCTTGATTGTAAAATAAGTGAGCCTCATAACCTTTCACTTCAAAGATTCTTGAAGAAGCTAAATTAGGAAACAACACTATTAATGTATTTGCTCCTAATGGTACATATGTTTTTTAAAAAGATTTTGCTGGTCTAATGAGTTAAAATGATTGGGGACAACTGCATTATATAATTTAGCCTTTAATGGTTTTTGTTGTGTGTCTTGCATATACAAACCAATTTAGGCTGTACATAACTTTTACCTTTTTTCTTAGAACTGTGTGTGTGAAGAATTATAGATAAGTATAATACACTACTTGTATATTTGTAGTTATTGGATAGCCTTATTCTCATTTATACAACAGATGTGTAGTAAAATCTGGTTTAAAATAATTTTTATTGCCCTGTCGTCCCTCATTCATAACATCGAAACAAATTGATACAAAAATTATATTACTGATAGAATTGTATTTTACTTTTGGAATGTAGGCATTTTAAAAATGTGGTAGAACATGTGCTTCATTTTACTTCCAAGTTCTGATTTTCTTTACTCCACACAGTTTTACCAGTTAGAATCCACAAACTATCAAATTATAACAAGGAAACAAATTCATAACTGAGAAAGTTACTTTTATTCGCATTTAAACAAAAAATATAAAGTAAAATCAGATGTATATTGCTGCCTCCTTCTCTCAAACAAGCTAAATTTATTTGCAATGGTAACTGTTTATGACTGAAAGGTTGTGAATAAATAAATTTTTTCCTTCAGAGGTGAGGGCACTGTAAATCTCAGTTTAATTAATTTTGTTTTTGTTAACATATACAAGCTTTCTCAGAAGAGGTTTAAGAGACTTAGTGACTTTTAGTAGGTTTTTAGTCAGAAAAAAATCATTTACTTGTTTAATTGTTTCCTGTTATCTGCTAATTCATTTTTTGTTTTTCACCCTTAAGTTACTGACTTGTTTTTACACTATTAACTACTGGTGGGTCCTGGGTCCACATGTTGCATCATAATGTGGTATTATATGTGATTGCTTACCAGTGTAAAAAAACTTATTCAAATGTATGAAACCAATAATTTTTTTGTAAAGATCAGAAAAAACCTTTATCCAGCTGGGCAGTTAGTTGAATTACTAATAGACTATTCTCACATGGGATTAATCTTCCTATTCTCATTTTTGTTTCAAACTTCATTTTTTTTAATATGATGAACATCTTGTACATGAAAATATACCATATATATAATGTACTACAAAACTTGTAACAAGCTTAAAATACATTGAATACTGTTCCATGGATTTCTCCCTACAAATTATCACAAAACAACACTATTCAAATTAAATAAACTACTTCTGCTTTAAAAATAATCATTCTTAGATTGCATGTGATAAAGCAAATAGATTCATATCACTGTGTTCAACTTGGGGCATGATGATGGGTAAAACAAAATGCACGGTCTAAATAACTAATGAATGAATATTTGCTGTAAAATTCTTATCAGTGCTATAAGTGTAGCTACCAGTTTGGCCAGCAATTTTGATTTCATTCCTATGAGTTACACGCTCAATCCTTTTTGGGTCGTACCTTTTTTTCACACTTAAGGTGTTTTTGATTAGATATCATGACTTTTTGTCAGTACACACCAACAAACCACAGCAAGTGAGAAAGTGACACTCAGTAGTAATCCACATTAGCTTTAGGATCACAACCCTACTATTCGGAATGGACCTTTACTTTACAGATCCAACCAAGTTCTTTTAAATATATGATGGTAGTTTTTCCTCTCTGAAACTATGTTAATAGCATCCTTTATAGTTACGACATGGAATTTAGAATAACAGTTTCTTGTCCTCACCCCCATGTAATTGGTACAGCCATATGAAACATCATTATTTATGCTAAATGCTTAAGCTAATATGTGATGCTAAATGCTTTTTAATTAGGATAATTTCATAAAATGTAGTGAACTTATACTGAAAAGTTGATAATGAATAATCATTAATGACTGTCCTCCCTTATGGTTCTTTTAAAAACTTGGATTAGAAACTGCTTGTCCTTCCACCCTATAGTTTTGCCGATCTAAATCAGCCATCATTAATCTAAATGACAGAAAACTAAAATTAGTCCACTTTTACTCTTAGATGAAGTGGGATAAAAATGTTACACTGATAGCTCACGTGACTTTTTTTGCATAGGCATGCACAAATTTGTTTGTCTATTTTGAGCAGTTTTTGGTTGAATAACTTTCCACATGTGACTTGTATTTACACCAAATGAGACTCCTAATTGTAGGTTGAAAAGATCTATCAGTCTACTAAAATTGAAAAAAATCCACAAAAGTTAAGTGTGTTTTTTATCAAGTAAAGTTTCTGTACTTTTGGTGCAAAGAAAAAAACAAATGGGAAAAAACTCAATCAAAATTAGAGTTGTTCTAACTTGGGTATTTCTTAATGGATTGCCTTGAAATTTGGTATGTGAAGTAAGAGTCTAGTAGAGTACATCCACTGAAAATGCATGACTGTTTGGATTAACACAGTCCAAGATACAGAAGGTGGAAATTGCTAAACTATCACTTCTGTTAATAACACAGAGTGTATCCTGCAGCAGATTGTTTTGGCCTCATGACACAGTACCTTGTGTCTTCATATGTTTTCAAGCCCTTTGAGTATTGTATTTTTGTTGTCTCTGTATCTTTTTCTTAAATGAGTAAGTAACATATTTTAGTATTTTTTTGGTTATATAGTTATTGTAAGAGAGATTTGTTTTCAGATGTTTTATGTATAGTCTGTTGTTCATTCTAGGACCTTAATTACTTGAGTTAATATAAAAAGTAGCACAAATGGCTATTTTTTTATTATTATTATTTATAATGTAATTTATTTAATATCGTTAATCTTGCACTATTAAAATAAAAATGAAGTTTTTATTTTTTGAAAATATTGGGAAATAACATAATGATGAATGCTTCACAAGATCCTGATTAACAATGAAATTTTTTGTAACAGCTGGACAGGAAGTAGCAAAGCAGGCCCTCCGCGAGATGGTAATTCTCCCGACATTAAGGCCAGAGGTAAGCACATGTCTCATAGTGATGACTAAAGATGGCAGATATTTATAAAATATTAAAATTTTGATTGTCAAACTTAATCTTAGCTGAATAACTGTGTGAATGACTAAAATGTTTGAGCAGTTTTCACTGTGATCACTGGTGTCAGTTAAACCGAATTTAATAGTTTATTGAAAGTTTCTAATTAACCCCAATTTTGTCTTCTAATATTTGACATCAGGAAAAATGTAGAAACTGTTACTAGGTAGAAATTAATTTCAACAACAACTACAGCATGGCAGTTTATTTCATTTGTTGAATTATTTTGAATACACATTTTTGTAGGAACTTTTGTTGTTTTAACAGAAATTATGTATGTAGCATCCTGATTTAGTTTTACTTGTTCAAATTTTTTAACTTGCATTGTTTTTGCATATTCTAATTTTTGTTTAGTTGAGTTAAAACATGCCATATATAAATAAATTGAGGTTTGTATTGATAAGGCATAGATATATAAAACGTTGTTTTTAATTAATTATTTATTATAATTTTAGCAACCTTCTTAATCTTTTAAACCATGCATTTGGTTTTTGCTTCGTCATCTAAGTTATTGAAAATAAAATAAAGCACCTTGGCAATTCAAAGTTCTACTTTCAGATAAAAATTCTTTTGGAATTGTTAGCTGTGCATGCAGCAAAGCTAGAATCATCTACTAAATACGTTCATTTGGATCTTGAAACATTTGCCTGATACATTTCATGAGTAATGAACTCCATGGTCGATAGAACTGTCCCATTTACAACTGCATGCCTTTTTTCTTATGTCCAGTATGTTTGAGAAGTCCTTTCCAGGAAGTGGGATAGCCAGTGCACAGTTCTTACTTCTTCAAATGTTTTTCTCAATAATTAATTTTTTGTCCCTGTGAAATTATTTTACATGAATGCCTTAACTCTGAGTGCATAATTAAATTCTGGATGGGTTCTCATAAAGTGTCAATTATCCACAAACAAACAAAATTTATAATTTGATTTTTTTTTTAACACTTTTTCAATATCAAAATCCATTAGTTGCACTTTTGCTCGGTGATGTACACGTGTGGTACTAAGGCAGGAAATTCAAGGATGTGTGAGTATCCTGATTGTTGCTCTTTGAGGAAAAGTTTTTGTGACACTGTGGAGTAAATCTGCTTGTCATACCAACTGGCTATAAATGTCAAGTCGAATAAATCCGATTATAGCATCCAAAGGATTAATTCTCAAGGTATTACCTTTAAAATGTTACTATTGTGTTTGTCTGGCTGGATTCTGAAACATTTGGCTTTCTCAGTCTCAGTTCTTTATTTTAATTTCATAGCCACTTTCCAGTTCCTCTGGCTATGTTTTTCAGTCTCACTTCTCATTATTTTAACTTCACAAGTGGTTTTCAGATCTTCTGGCATGAATACAGGAATGCAGTAGTCAACATTTTCATTTTCAATTGCCATCATTCTAAAGTCAGAGATGGTTTTCTACTTTACTGTTATTTAGCTAAATTCTGAAATTTAGTTTCCAGTTTTGTCATTCTCTCTGTCCTTTTCTTGATTTAATTGAAGTGCCAGTTGAGTCATGACAGATTATACTTTGATTCTTAATGGATATGACTTTTGGTGGTTTTCATAACTAGAGCAGCCAAAAATACACAAAGTATTGCCAAAGGTGAGATGTAAACAACTTCACACACCTTGTAGCTTTTTTGACTTATCTGCTTGCTGTTGACAAAGTATATTATTGATTACCAAATTAATTGTCAGAGGTATTGCAAGTTAAACATATTTATAAGTGAGTGTGTAAAACAGTGATTATTTTTGTTTTGAGAAAACTTCTACTTTTCCACTGAATTGAAGGAATTATAAAATAGTATTTAGCAAATACAACCTTGCGTGGTATAA
The DNA here is from genome assembly GCF_000517525.1 of Limulus polyphemus. NCBI lineage: Eukaryota > Metazoa > Arthropoda > Merostomata > Xiphosura > Limulidae > Limulus > Limulus polyphemus. The sequence goes on along the minus strand of NW_013666640.1, from coordinate 315,588 downwards.
CAGATAGGTTCTCAGTGTCTTTTGCAGTATGCACTTTTACTTCTCGTAGGATATGTCTCTGAGAAGTTGAGACTTTGGTTTGAAACCTGTTGTTTTGACCCACCTAGCTATTATGTGGTAGTAAATAAAAGCCAGTTGTGATATAAAGAGAAATGAGTTTCAAGTTAATGAAAACAATAAATAGGATGATGCTTCAAAAATTTATTTGATAATTTTCATGCTTGAACAAGAATTTACTAATTTTTACATGTGATTTCTATTTAATAGAATAACAAATTCATGCTTTGATAAGACAAGCAAAAATAAAATAAATAAAAAATAAAATAATTTTCTGTTGACAATTACTGCATTGAGAATACCCATTCTCTTTAGTTATTCACAAAGAACACAGCCACAAAAATAAGGTGTGTGGAACCAATAATCAAATAAGGTGTTTTACCCACAACATCCTGAATCTTATTAGTTTGATGTTGGGCTGACAAAAATATCATTGGAAATAAGAATATAAAAAAAATGCAAAAAGGGGGAATGAATAAATCTATTGTTGCTTATCACTTGATATATGAAGATCATAGTATTAATTGGACTAATCTAAAATTATTGCACAACCTAGTATCTTCAAAGAAATACAAATAAAAAATAAGATAATAAGTTTAGTTGAAGGACCAGAATTAAATCTATTGTCTGTGAAGTGATTTTTGTTCATTGGTGTAATATTTAGTATTTATGATGTAGATGATGATGATGATGTGCTTTTTTGTGTATAAAACTGCTTTATATATGTGTAATTGATCTTTCTAATGATGACAAATCAGATTTGTCAAAGCATGTTAGGTTAATAAATTTTAATGTTTTTAATTCATGTGGTATAACATTGTTCCTTTTTTCTTGTCTCGTATATCTTTACATTTATAAAAAATATTAATATATTTTAATTCAGTATTTTATTGGGTGTATCTTAATATGTGTACATCATCAACAACCATTCTTGTCACATGTAGTACATTATATGCAATTTGTAAGTTTAGTTTCAGAAAGTATTTATAATGGTTTTAGTCATTTAAAGTATGAGAATGCTTGCCACTGGAGGTTCTTCCTTTATTTTTGATTGCCATAGGGAAAGAAGACATTTGTTTTTTAAGATGAGGGGGTACATTACTTTGCAATTTTCCAATATGAATTGAGACTTAACAATAATAAGTCATTTGTGGAGCAGGAGAAAACTACATGTCCTGAAAACAGTATCTGCAAATTGAACAATTATTTCATAAGCACTGCATGAAAAAAAAAATTAAGCTTCTAGGCATGATTCATATTTGAGATCTGTGAATTATTTGTTATATTTGTACCTTGACCCCCACTCTTATTTTCATAGCTAGCCATTAAATGCATCTTGTGTAGTTAGAGTAATATATGCAAACATTAGTAACATTGAAATAATTTGTTTGATTGGAGATTATCGTATGTTGTATTGCTTTGTTTCAGAATAAATCACATTGATGTGAGTTTCTAAAGAACAAGTAAAGCCCAAATGTTTAGTTTTTGGAGTATTCTAGATAGTTCAGTTTCAGGACTGTATTTGAAGGTTGAAGTTTTAGGTTTGAGTTCCACTATTGTATACTTCCAGCTGTTTACTGGACTTCGTGCTCCTCCCAGAGGTCTTCTCTTGTTTGGCCCACCTGGAAATGGTAAAACTATGCTGGTAAGGAAAACCTTAAGCTCACTGTTTCTGAAAAAAGTAAAGTATGTCTATTCTGAACTAAATTTTAGTTTAAGAATATTGATCAGTTAACATTTACAATTTGCTGCCAGCATATGGTACTTGTACTGAATAAATCTTCATTGTTTAGTGATACAGACTGTATATATTAGTGTCAACATTGTATTACAGGATAGAATATTTTTTCACCTGATAAGTAACATTTAAGGAGCTAAATGTAAGTGTGACTGTAGATTAAGTGGTGGTAAGATTAAACAGTTTTTCAGTTAGATATGTATTTACAGTTAGATACTGTATTTACTCTTCCTATATTAGTTTCAAAAGACTACAAAATCTAGAAAAATTTGACTTTTTACACACACACTCAAGTACATGACTAGTATATCTTTATTGACAGGAATATGGATAGCTGAAAACTGAATTATCAGTTGTCATTTAGTCATAGTTGATCAAAGATAAGATCCTTTGTTATCATTTGATGCAGTATTACTAACTGTAACTATTGGTTGTCTGGTTATGACAAATTATAAATGAAAATTTTATATGTTTTGAGACTACAACTGATGGTATGACTAGATAGTTAACATAGTTGGCATGCAGGATTTGTAAAAAGGAGTTAATTTAAATGAGAGAATCATTGGGTTAGTTCTGTTTCCTTAGAAAATAGTGAATACATGCATTTTGCAGTTAAGGCTGCTGCTTTTAATGATATAGCAAGGCAGCTGAACAAGAGAGTGGCAGTAAGAAACTGCCAGGTTTATACTTCTCTAGGTGTGTGTATTCAAACTTTTCATGTAGATGTTCTTGCATTTAATCAGCATCCTTGTAAACAAGATGTAACTTATCAGCTATATCTTGCCTTAAATACTGTTCAGGCAGGCTACACTCTGTTAGTGTTCTTCTATAAGTTAATACTTGACTTCTTGGTTTCCTGTATTACTTCTGTTGGCTCGTGGGCCAAGCTAATTTTTAGAGGTAGGAGAGTAGTCTTCAATAGTCAATATGAGTAAGGGCAAGTTTCATCTGATTAAAAGCATGAAAAGTGCAATCATCCTAAAGTTTCCAAAAATGCAATTATCTATACAAACCCTGAAGAAGGTATATATATATATTTTTTTTTCATGACTACAACAGTGTATTACCCACGTCATTAACAATGCCATGTGTATTATATCACCCATGCTTTCTGGGGCATTTCTTACATTCTCTGCTGTTTCAAAGTGTTCCTAAGTATTTGTTTTCCAAAGAGCAACATGTGTATTTGTCTGTTTCTATAGTAATTCTGACAAGTTTATATTTGCAAGACACTTACCCACAAGTGAAAAAGCTGCTATACTTACATTTCAAACTCTGAGGTCATAAATAGGCTGGTTTCTGTCTGTTGTCATGAAAATGTTCCTAGTTCAGAATTGTACGAAAGCTTGTACATTCAGTAAAAAAAATAATGATTTTCTCATTTAATTGAAAACTTGAAGTCACACATAAGTTGTGTAATTTGTTAACTATGTTATTAAAGTGCTGGTGTTGATCCTTTTCAACCAGGGTAGGTTAGGTAACTGGAAATAAAATATTTTTCTTTGGCCTAAATAAAAGAATGTATTGAAAAAAACATTATTTTAAAGACAAATTGGTGTCTAAAATAATTAATGTACTGGCATTTTTTACACATTTTTCTCAAAATATCATTATGCCTCGAACGATCAGCCACTGTTAATTTCTTCAGAATAATGCACAAAAATATTTTCAGTGAAATCATAAAACCATTGAGAGTGGTTTTGTCCATGTACTATATTAAATCTTGTGAGCATGTATACGTGTGCAGATGGAAATTCATTCTGAGAAAACTTCAGAAGAATATTATTTCATTATGAAGGAAGGGCCTGTTTCCATGCTAGTGAAAGATGTTAAAAGATTGGAAATTATAACTATCATATTTTAACTGCTTCAAAGTTAAATCAAATATAAGTCATTTAAAAGTTGCACAGAAATGTTTTGATTTTTTCTAAATCTTACTGAAAAGTAGTACCACACTTCAAACAAATTATACATTAAAAAAATTGATAAAGATTTATCAGATTGTTTTGTAAAGAGAACCATATGATAGAACTGTTTTTATAAAAAAAATTAACCTAAATTAGTTACCGACATTAAATTTGTCTTTTTATAATAAGGCATAAGAGTGAAGATTTATATACATATTTCCAGAATTTTTGGTGAGGAGTTCTTCAATCATTTCAGTATGTATAAACTTGTGACCGTTGATGAAATTAGTGATAAACTACTTAGGAATAACTAAAAAAAAAAAAAAATAGAAGAGAAAACCTTACTCTGGCATCTTCAATACCACCATTTAAATAATGCATTTTTAATCTCCTTTGTAGTGCATTAAGCTCATTTTAATAATGATGAAATGAATATTTGAACTTTTTTTTATTGTTAACAAAATTTTAAATTGATGATGTATTGTTTATTTCAGGCCAAAGCTGTAGCTTATGAGTCCAGTTCTACCTTTCTCAACATCAGTGCAGCTACTTTGACCTCAAAATATGTAAGATTGGTGTTAAACAGTAGCTTATTAGCTAAAAATTAATCATATAGGATAAAGGTTAATTTGAATCACATAGTATTTTTCAGAAGTAAAAAAAAGGATCTAAAAATGAATGAAAATGTCTTAACTTTTTTAATCTGTCATTCTAATTTACTATCATGGGAGGGTTCAAGAAAAATTTGTTTGTGGGTACTTTCTAAATTTCCTGGACATTTGATGTAGTTTTTGTACAAATTTCTTATTAGTTTCAAATTTGTATGTCTAAAAAATTATTTTGTGTTTATTATAAACAAAATAAATAGCTAGCATCTGGTTTAACCAATGGTCAGTTAAGATGTAAGATTTAGTCAATTACTAGTTTTCTCATATTTTAGTTTTTTGACAATTATGTATAGACACACAAACAAACATTTTGAAACTTAAGTTTGGCTGTTTGTAACTGTGATCAGTTTAATTTTTCTACTGTGTATTTTAAATCAAATTTGTATAAATATAGCTCTCAAGATCTATAAATGTTTTATTTTAGTGCAATACTAGAGCTCAGCAGCTAAGTTTGCCCTATGGCAGTTATTTTTGCACATCTGTGATTTAGAATTGACAATAGACTATTTGAGAGAAACATAATAAAGTAATATATTGGTCATCATGAGCTTCACTACTTTGTCAGTTTAGGCACTTTCATACTAAGACATTAATGAACATAGAAATTACATGTGTGTGTGTGTGTATATATATATATTTTTTCTCCCTTATTTAGGAAAAAAATATTCAAGCAGTTTGTTCAATAAAATAATTCAGTTTTTCAAAATCAGTACTGACAGATAAACTCTTAAGCTTTTGTCAAGAACTTGTATTGCTTATCTTAATCCCTATTTTTTTCACTCAGTAATCAGAAGTTTCTTTATGAAAATTAGTTAAAAACTCAGGTTTTAGTTGTACTGCTAAGATGAGCTAAAAATAAGCACAGTGTAATAAAATTAATTTATTAAGCAGATCATTTATGTGATACCATTTCCAGCAAAGTTAGATATTGTTGTTTTGAAAAGATTTAAAAATATCTTTCCTGTTTTCAAATTTTTAGACTGATATTTAGAAGCATATAATTTGAGTAGCTGTATTGGCACAGAAGCATAGTATGCATTATTAAGCTAATGGCTGTAATTAATTAGAATGGTATTTTTCAAAACTTTCTTGAGAATCTTGTACAGGCAGATAGACAAATAATACAACATGCATAAAAAAATTATATGCAAAACATGAACTGGGTCATAGTTAAAAAACAAACTTTCTAGGTTTATGTGAGTAAAAGATAAATATTAATTTATGGGTATGTGTGAACAATTCAGAATGCTGTATTTCATTTTAAGAAGAAATTTTCATATATTTGTTTATTACATGTCGGGTGACTTACAGTATCTAATTTTTTTATTTTAACATTTGTAAAAAAAAATATTATAGTGTGACCAAGCAATCAAAATTTATATTTCACACTTTTGAAACTATTTACAAGGTACAAAAAAAATATTTGTACATTAAAGTATGGATAAAGAATTTGTATAAATGTGCCAGATTTTACTCTGTGTGACAAGGTATTTTCATTGCAACCAGATGCTCGTCCTTTCAGCCGTGGGGGCATTATAATGTGACGGTCAATCACATTATTCGTTGGTAAAAGAGTAGCCCAAGAGTTGGCAGTGGGTGGTGACGACTAGCTGCCTTTTCTCTAGTCTTACACTGCTAAATTAGGGACGGCTAGTGCAGATAGCCCTCATGTAGCTTTGTGCGAAATTCAAGACAAACAAAGTAACCAGATGTGCTTGTTTCAATAATTTTGATTTTATACTTAAAAGAGTATTTAGATTGATAAACAGGAAACATATTTACTTTACATAACTTTGCTGCTAAATACACATTTAAATGCAAATTAAAATTTCGTTTGGTTTCAGTAAATTTCCTTAAGTGTAAATAAAACTAATTTTATTTTATTTTTTATTTTTGATATATAAATAAACCACCATAAGTATGAACATTTGTTTTTTGCTAGTTTGAGAATACAAAAGTGTCACATCGTACCACTACATCATAGCCCAGTTTATGCTAATGACACTTTCATACAGCAAATACAAATCTATTATGCATAAAATATCTATATAGTAATTAGTTTTACTATAATTTGACTCTAATACAAAATGATTCACATTGATTTTTGTTAATAATAATAAAGTCATTGTACTTAAAATTATTGTAACAGGTGCTTTGTTCAAAAGTGACTTTCTGGTAATATATCTGAGATTACAGCTGGAAATATCACCAGAGGTTAGGATATCCAAATGAGGAAATGATAGATACTAAAAATTATAAGGAAAACGATAAGGATGGTATATTAGATTAATTACATTCATAACTGGATTTGAGTTTATTTTTAGCCGAAGCATAGCGGTTCATAGAATGGTTCTAAATTTTTCAAGTACAAACTTTTAGCTCATAGTTCTATCATCTGTTGACCAATTTGAGATCTAATTACAGTTTTGGACTCAGGAGGTCAAATCCTTTCAATTGAAGTATTTGACTACATGCAAGGTCTCGTACATTGATTTACTATAATCCTGCCTAAAAGGATTTCAATTTGAGGGTAGGCTGGTAGAGATCCTGATGAGTAATATAATTGAATCAGGTAGATTAATATACTGTTATCCTGCCTAAAAAAATTTCAAGTGCTATGGCCATTGAGGACTCCCTCCTCCTCCTCGTCTTCTTCTTCTTTTCTGTATTATCTCAACAATTGATTGTTCATACTGTTGACTGCATATAGGTTTAATTCATTATTAAGTAAGCATTATCTCTGTGTTAAAATTTTAACATTTGAACAGCTTTTTTGTTTTTGTTTTAAATTGAAAGTGATAAAAACAAATTTGCTCCAACAGATGAAGCCCTATATACTGCCTTAAATCTCATGTTAATTTTGAATATATCTATAAACAGTTTTACTTGGAACAACTTATTATTTTTCAGTTGTAACTGTTTTTGTTTTTTTACAGTATCGATATGGTAGCTATTCTTGTTGATTATTTTTTGGGAAAACTTTCTTCCTGGTATTTTTTGTTTATTTTTTAGGCCTACAGTGGATTTGAGATCTTTACAATTGCAAGTAGTTTCGATATACTCAAGAATATACAATTATTGTGCTTTCAAAAATAGAATATTCTGGGGAGTTAATCTGTGTCTTGTTACTTTGTTAATTAAGATAAACCATATAATTAGAGAAGAATTAAGTAATTAACCTAACTATTTCTTGGCTGATACCTCACAAAAAAGGCTAGTTATGTAAAACTACATTTCTTTTGTTTCATGAAAAAATGTTTTTAGTGAGACCTTTGAATGACTGTTAGACTCTTGGTTTCTTGTCATTGTCTTCTTACGTTCATCCCATATCCTCAACTCAGAACTCCAGCAGTCAAGATGAAATGCACAATCACTCAGAGTTTATTATTATTTCTATATAGCTTCTCTTACAAGGGAGTGTTGGCTGGCTATGGTGTTTTCTATAGAGGAGGGGCACTACCATCCATTGTTTTCTTGTGAAAAACTATTCAGATGAAACCCTTAACTCTCTCCATACAGACATTTCTGCATATGTTAAGAGTTTTTAATAATTTACATTCAAAATTTAATTATATTACTTTATTATCATGGTATATGAATAAGCTTAGCATCAAAACGTAATTAATAATCCAAATTTTAATACTATATAAATTAAGTTCTTAAATTTATAAGGCAATATTTAAAAATCCTCAATTTACACTAGTGTGATAATTGTGACATTTGCTCTCTAAGTCTTCCCTCTTCTCTAATTTATTTGCAATCCTTCCAAGAAGTACAGAATTTAACATACATTACTCATTATAATATTGTTATTACTTGGGCAAGACATAATTTTCATTGCCTTTAATCTTATTTTATTATAGAGCAACAAACTAGAAAACCAGACCCCTCTTGTTATGCCCATCTGTCATATCTTGTCTTTCACAAATTGCTAATAATTTTCTCTGATGTTTTATACAATATTATTTATAACCACTAGGAAGCCAAAGTTTTAATCTATCAAATAGAGAATTGTCTATTTCGTTTCCTGTTCAGACTTTATTCCCAGAAGAAACACATTGACGAGATTAGCTGAATTTTTAACAGATCTTATCACATAGTTAGAAAGCCAAAAAAATGTATGATAGTTGTGTGACATTGTCTGCTTTTTACATATGATCATTCTGTGTTCTTAGGTGCATTATTTAATTAAATAAATTATATAGTGCAGTATTACCATTAGTATAAAAAAGTAGGGTTAAGTTTAATTGACAGTCGACTGGAATAAAACTAAAAAAAACTCTGTAATCCACTTCCTAAAATTTCTCAAGTTATGTGATTACTAAATGAATTCTGATCCAGAAAACAGTGTCTCTGGGAGTATACATAATCTGTTGTATGAGAACTGTCACAGGAGTTTCAGGGATCTGGAAGAACCATATGCATAGTTCAATCTTGGAAACAACAATGAGTTGTACAGTTTTGAAAACAATAACATTTCATTATTTAATTTATGTTGTGTATACTGGTGTATAGAAAACATTTTAATACTATAAATAAATGAATTTATAACACCAATTTGGTGTTAAAAATCATTTAACTCTAGTATTAAAATAACAGTTCATGTCTGGATACCTCCACGGGAGTAGACAGTTCAAAGAACAACCACATGAGTAAGAATGATCTGGGAACATTAACTTGAACAGTTTATGTCTGGATACTACTGTAGGAGTAGACAGTGCTGGAAACAGTGACATAAGTAGGAAATATCTGGTGATGAGCTGTATGATAAAATGCAGACATTACTGATATTAAAAATAAATTTAAGATTCTAGTCTAACATAAAAGTTTTATTTATTATCAACATTATGAGCAAATCAACTTCATCAGAATTGTCTGCTTAGCATTAATGCTAAGTTAAGAACCTAGTTACCATTAATTTTTTTATTCAATCTAATAACATTATTGTAATGCAGTCAAGCCTAATGAAGTGTCAGCCTATAACTTTGCTAAATACATTTTGTGTTCAAGCCATAAATAATTAATAACTTCCAATCAAACACGCTACCTACATAGATCAGTACTAAACCTTAACAAATTAGTGAAAATAGGTAATGAAGTATATTATTTTTATGTTCTTACTTATTATTAAAATGCATTAATTGATCAATTGGGTACCTCATTGTTAGTGATTATTTCAGCTGTGAAGCTGTGATTACCCCCAAAAAAACTTGCAAACCTCAACCAGCAAAGGATATTTAGGTAGTCCTGAATTATTATATTAAGATTATAATGTAAATTAATCTTTATAATAAAAAATATAGTAATAAAAGTGGATAAATTCAGAATCCTAAACAATACTGTTAATGAAAGTAAAAGTAAAGAAACAATAGTATGGTTTACAGAAATTGTCAAAACTAGTGGTTTGCTTCATGCATTACAGTAGATTACAAGGCTTAATATACTCTCTCCAAACAACAACATGTGATCAATGAAAGCCTATTAAATGGTTCTGAGAGATTAAATTTAGAGCAGCTTGACATCTGACATAAATTGCAACACCTTGTTACTGTTTAGCTATAGTCTGGTAGCAAAATGTTACAGATAGTACACCAAAGAAGCTAATGTTTATGAAGTTAAAAAAATTGTAATAAATAGCCAAGTATTTGAATTTTACAATAAACAGTATAATAATATTGATATTCTAATTAAAATATAACAAAAAATCTGATGTTCAAAATATGGTTGGAGAAATCTCATTTGTGAAAATGAGAGCTTGAGTTCTATGGCATTACTTATTTGGAAATGCAAAGTTTGTAGCTTTCAAATTAAAGTGTCCATTTTTTGATAACTTTGAATATAAGTGTTTTATTAGTAATGATGACAATGAGTTTTGGTTTTACCGAAACAGCTTTTTACCAGAGTGAGTTCCATTGAATATATTTGTTTGACAGAGTCAAAAAGATCTTTAAAAGAATGTCATCCATACTGTGCCAACCTTTGTTAGTCTTTCTTGCAAAAAATTGTGTGAAAATTCAAGTTAAAATAAATACAGTATTTTTACCTTTACCTACTTCAACTCACAAATCTTTAGTTGTAGCTTTTTTAACATAAGAAGTAAACCATTATTTGTATGGTGCGTGTGTGTGTAATTTAAGAATTCAAAATAATGAGGATTTTAAAGAATGTTTTGTTAAACTATAATTTGTTTTTTAATGGTATTTCATATATCAGTTTTAATGTTTTTACACCTCTTTACCTACATATTTTAATGTCGTTAATTTAAATCCTGGTTATTTACAAAATACTGGAATTTAAAATATTTTACAAATGAAAACAAAGTTGTTGGCTGCTTTATTGGTGGGAGTGATAGTGAATCTACTGTGTAAAGAATCTAAACAACATTCATCAACTTTTTCCTTATTCATAATGTGATCATTTTGTTAGTATTTAATTTATTTTATGTATGCAATACATTTATGGATTGTCCTCAACTTGACCACTATTTATTGAAGCGAATATCCTTTTTTTCCATGTCTTACAGGATATTTTTAATACAAAAATTCTGATAGCATATTTTATATAATATTGCATGTTAAAATAATAGATATCAATTTTATAAAAAGATAACCATGCTTGTGATGTTTTATTTTTTTTTGTAAAGGTAGGGGAGGGAGAGAAGCTTGTTCGTGCCTTGTTTGCTGTAGCTCGAGATTTGCAACCAAGCATAATTTTCATTGGTAGGTTTTTCATTTTCAGAAGAGTTTTAGAGTATGAGGTCATTAACTTATTTTATTTTATGATTTTATTGAATTGAAAACCATTTATAATGTTTTTGCTTCAGTATCAAAACATAAAAAATAATAACTTATACAAGACATTTTAAAATAATTTTAAAAGGTCTTGGGTTATATATACAATTATAAGTGAAATATTTAAGTAAATTTTCAATTTTCACTTCTGTGTATCATGTGACACCCCTTTTTTTCAAATTGCCCTTTATAAATTTTCTTTCCCCTATATGTGATATTCTGAGTTTAACACAAATTACACACTTATAATATAGATATTGCTAAGCCATAATGTATTTTTATAGCCTCCAAGCTTCTAGCTTTATTGAGATATCAAGTCAAATGCACATGTCATGCATTTCCTAACATATCCTGTCTCTTAAAAAATGGCAGTAATTCTCTGACATTTGCTGTTGGAATATTTATAACCAATAGAAAGAGTAGATTCTACTTTCCTGAATTTATTACAAGGCTCATTTGCTCATATGACAGGTTTAGAAGTAGTTGGCCTCAGTTTCATTGTTTACCATTGTAATGTTTGGCTCAACCTGCTAAAAAAATGTTTTAAAACCCATTTATAGCTTAGGTTAAAAGCCATTTAAATGATTATAATATTTCCTTCCACTTCAGCACTGGTCCTGCCATCTATGATTGGTATCTAAACCTTTTTTCTGGTCTCTTTTCTTTATAAAACAACGTCTGGGCATGTTAAACCTCAGTTGTAAAACCTTTAGCCAATCCTAGACGAAGGTGTCAATTTCAGTACCATGTTATTCCAATCGCTGTATCTCACATTTGACAAATTATAGGATGATAAGGAAAGCACGTGACGAAACATTGTTCTCTGGATTTTCAACATGAATGTGGGTGGTGCTTATTATAGTAACTGCCATTTTATGTAGAGGTTGTATTTAGTACTGGCAAATAGTGCTTTTCTATAAGCGTTAGAAAACTTGCTTCTGGAAAAAACTGCATGGGATGTACGTGACTTTTATTATTTTTATATAGTAGCTTAAGTCATGCTGCATCGTATATCTATTTATATTAATCATTATATTGAAAAATTAACTGAAAATAGATATATTTTTTAGGAAAGAAGTTGATCCACGATTGTTAGGGTTAAGAGCTATCGAGTGGCGAGTGCAAAGTCTTTACATGAATTAGGCTTAGGACTTTGAACTGAAAGATTTTGCGATTTTTTATATTGTTTTGAATTTAAATTTGTAGTTTTAAGTTCAATAATTTAGTGTAATTTTATATTTAGTTCATAATAATAATAATATGATTGAGTATTTAGAATGATAAACTTGTGTGATTTGTACATAATACTACTAGCACCAGTACCACATAAGAATTTTATATTTTTCCTTCTTACAATCTTTACTTTGTAGTAAGACCCACACTTCTGTTGTTATTGCTTCAGAATTAAAACAGTCTAACTGATATATATATAGTTTATTCTGATATTTTGCAAATGGTTTAAAACTCAGTGTACAAGTGACAACAATAAAACCCATATGTTGGTTATGAAACAGGCTAAATACATTCATCTCAATAATGCAGGGAAGCTATGACATTCTCACAGTTGGGGTCTCAATACATTGAAGAGCTAAAGTTTTGAATTCCAACATAAATCTTGCCTATAATGAGAGGAATGTGAACATGACTAATCTTTTAAGTGCTGTAAAGTAATTTTCTTTGGAATTAATGGTGTCTGTATCGTTTGGTATCAAATAACAAGGGGTCAGGCTCAGGCGGTGTTTATTGAAACCACCTGTACTATAAACTGTTACATACATTTGCTAGTAGTGGCAATTAATTTTGTCTCTATAGTGAAACAACATACACGGACATATGTTGAAATAAACTTGTTTGAAAGTTCAAAGAAATGTTATTCAAGTACC
>NW_013666640.1:295316-301544 GCF_000517525.1 Limulus polyphemus | reverse complement strand
ATTGGGATGTACGTGACTTTCATTATTTTTATATAGTAGCTTAAGTCATGCTGCATCGTATATCTGTTTATATTAATCATTATATTGAAAAATTAACTCAAAATAGATATATTTTTAGGAAAGTTGATCGACGATTGTTAGGGTTAAAAGCTATCGAATGGAGAGTGCAAAGTCTTTACATGAATTAGACTTAGGACTTTGAACTGAAAGAGTTTGTGATCTTTTATATTCTTTTGAATTTAAATTTGTAGTTTTAAGTTCAATAATTTAGCATAATTTTATATTCAGTTCATAATAATAATAATAATAATAATATGATTCAGTATTTAGAATGATAAACTTGTGTGATTTGTACGTAATACTACTAGTACCAGTATCACATAAGAATTTTATATTTTTCCTTCTTACAATCTTTGCTTTGTAGTAAGACCCACACTTCTGTTATTGCTTTAGAATTAAAACAGCCTAATTTATATGTATAAAGTTTATTCTGATATTTTGCAAATGATTTAAAACTCAGTGTACTAGTGACAACAATAAAACCCATATATGTTGGTTGTGAAACAGGCTAAATACATTAATCTCAATAATACAGGGAGCTATGACATTTTCACAGTTGGGGTATCAATACACTGAAAAGCTAAAGTTTTGAATTCCAACATAAATCTTACCTATAATGAGAGGAATGTGACCAGGATTAATCTTTTAAGTGTTGTAAAGTAATTTTCTTTGTAATTTATGGAGTCTGTATCGTTTGGTAATCTCTTCTATCAGGATGTATCAAGTAACAAGGGGTCAGGCTCAGGCGGTGTTTATTGAAACCACCTGTACTATAAACTGTTACATACATTTGCTAGTAGTGGCAATTAGTTTTGTCTCTATAGTGAAACAACATACATGAACATATGTTGAAATAAACTTGTTTGAAAGTTCAAAGAAATGATATTCAAGTACCGAAAAGCTTTCTTACTATCATATCTACAGTAATGTTCAAATGCGCCCGTGCTGGGCTGAACAAGAGTGACCCCTAACAGGGGTGAGATATTTTATGGAAAACGTACAGAGTTCACGCTGCTAACCCCACGGTTTATTCGACACAGTAAACAAAAGTACGGCTGCAATGAAACATAAACTTGAAATAAAAATATATTTATGAAACAAAATTAAAATGTTTTTATGTACATATATAAAAATGAAATCCTAGTTAAAAATAAAAATACTTATTTATTGTTTAGGTTTATTTACAAATATTATTTTTGGGTCTTGTATATTACTTGAAACCATAAGGAGAGTACGTGATTATTAAAAAAAATTAAAGATAGACAGAATTTTCATTTTATGGACAGTAAAAAGTTTTTAGGGATTTTAAAATAATGTACTAAAACATAAAAAGTAGTAAGTTCAAGTCTGGAACAAATATAAATATCGTAATAATTTCTTACAAATACCATTTCCTAATGTAATCTTCCAAGATATTAAAGATCATAATGCAAAAAAACTAAATTTATCGAAAGTAACAGGCTTTATGTTTCTCAAAATACATGCATTTATAAAGTTTTTATGAAGTTTCAAACAATTTCATCCACTAGTTTTATTATTGGAATGAAATATAGCAAGACTTGCATTGCCTACTAAGAAAGTTAGTAGCTGGTAGTAATTGGGTTCGGTTAAGAGTAGTTTGTATGATGTAGGATTATTTTGTCATAATTAAAACTGTTGAAGTACACCAAGTGACTCCTATTAGAAGGTGGTGTGTGAGTTGTAACTGATGCAGGAATCAGGTGACTATAACTTAAGGTAATGAATAGAGGTTATTTTGTTACTGTTAGAACTGTAAAAGGTACAGTAGTGGTATGTGATTGGTAACCGGTGGAGGAATTTAGTTGACTATGAATAATGATCAAAAATGCTTGGGTCCAGACTACCAGTGACAGATAGTTTTCGAGTCCAGACTACCAGTGACGGATAGCTTTTGAGTCCTTATTACCGGTGATATATTGCTACTGGCTGTCAGTGGGTAGCACTACATGTGACTAGCAGAGGTTTCTGTAGTTGAATAAGATGGAGCTTTACTACATATTACTACAGTTGAACAAAATGGGGCTTGACATCATAATGTTGCAAGAGAACAACTTTATTTTTCCCAGGATACATAGCTTTCAACGTTGGTCATGGTGATATTGTTCAGCAGATTGTCAAGAAGTGCAAAACCAGTATCACTTGCAGTTGCTGCTCTGTAATTCCCTTTTCAGTCACCTGTTATGAAAATAACTAACATATAATGCTGTTGGTGGCAAATATTGACATACTAATATGATCTTCCAGTGCCATATGTCATTACAAAAAAATCTACATATTTAGTATTTATATTGTACTTTTGAAATGGTCTTTGTCATTATTGATATTTGTGTAAATATTATTCAACATACAACATTATGTCCAATAATTTATTATATCTAGAATATTTCATCTCTTGTCTTTACAGAACTTGTTATTTTTATAATCAAACACAAGATAAAATTGTAAAAGATAAGTAAACTATTTTGAATTACTTTAGATTTTATTTTATCTAGATGAAGTTGACTCTCTGTTGAGTGAAAGAAAGGAAAATGAACATGAAGCAAGTCGTCGACTGAAGACAGAATTCTTTGTTGAATTTGATGGGGTATATCTGATTGATTGATTTTTTGTGTGTGTGTGTGAAATAAAAATAAATTAAAAGTGAATCATATGTAGAGCAGTATAAAAAAAATGTTGATTTTTAAAAACCCTGTAATACAATACTGATATGTTGGTTAAAATGTTATCTTGTCAACAGAGTTGCATTGTTTGCCACCACCATCAAATGAATATTGGAGCTTCTTTTTGTTTTTGTAATGATCAACTTGGGGGTGGGTGTAACTGTAGAAAAAATGTTATTTTTTTATATAAATGTTTATTTCATATTTACATAAGGAGTATTTTATTTAAAAACTGATTTTTTTAAATGTTAACTGGTGTATTCTGGTCCTGCTATTAAATGTTTTTCAATTTATGAATTTAATAGCTCTGGAGACCTATTAGTTATTGACAATACTGAAGTGATACATTGTATATGATGATTTTTTTTTCCCTTATCACATGATGGGTGTATTATTTCTGAAACAAAGGCAAAGAATACATTTTTTACTGATGTCAGAGCCCGAATTTATACTTTCTTTTCCTC
Organism: Limulus polyphemus; assembly: GCF_000517525.1. NCBI lineage: Eukaryota > Metazoa > Arthropoda > Merostomata > Xiphosura > Limulidae > Limulus > Limulus polyphemus. The sequence continues at coordinate 298,339 of NW_013666640.1, read as the reverse complement.
ATAGTAAAAACTCTAGTTCCATTTAATGAATAAATGTCTCATGCTTATATGAATAAATAATTTTACATGATTAGAGTTTATTTTCATATCACACCATAATGTTGATATGTTTTGTAATTGTAGTTTGTTTTTTAATAGTAGCAGGCATATATTTATTTCTAACATATACGTGTATATATAAAGCGGAAGTGTCATGTACGTGTCTTTGTGTTCGGTTTTCACGTCTTAGGGGGATTGGTACTTGAATCAGAACCCCCCTATCCTACCCCCAACCCCCAGGTTCCTTCTGGTGTCTTCACTTTGTGTCTTCCTTTTAAACGTATAGTTTTGACCATTCTTAACCAAAGTTGACATGTACTCTTAGAACCCCCCATTCAGATGTCATCCCCTCTGCAGATCCCTATGTGTTCCTCATGCTATATCCTACTTTGAAGCATCCTGGGGAGTGGCACCCGAGGGAGTGACAAGGGGAGTCAGTGTTTTGGTTTGGCCCTCCCTATGAACTGAACAGGTATGTCAGCTAGTAACATATATTATTCTATGTATATACGTATGATACATCTAAAAATTTTTAGTAGACCTGTAGTTGAATGTTATAAAGTTACTTACAAAACATCATGCCTCTTAACATTTGTAGTTGTTGTCTGACACTGAAGAAAGAATTCTAGTTATGGGTGCTACCAACCGACCACAAGAGTTGGATGATGCTGCTCTAAGGTGAGTACTGTACATGATACAGATCACAAATTCCCCCATAAGTCTGAGTTTTTTGTTAGGATATAGAAAATGCTATGTTTTCAAAATGAATGTCTTTAGCCTGCACCTTTCTGTTTGGTTGGTAATGTTCTTAGTCACTGCTATTTTTGCACAGAGAAAAGTACACTCATAATATACAGTCATTAAAATGAATTTCCAGTATGAGCTTGTTTGCAATAGGAATAACAGCAACAGAATGTTATTATGCCCCATTGAGAAGCTTTTGCAGAGCAGGGCATATTGGTTTGCCTTAGTCCTTCTGTCCTAACCTTACGGAAAGGATTTTTACCAAACTTATACAATAGGTACTATATACAAAACTCTAGATCTATTTAACTCTTGGAAGTCATCGGTCAAAGGTCAGAATGTTACTGGTGCCTAGTAAAACTTCTACAACCTTTTGGACATAATTCAGTACAGAATGAATGGATTTTGACCAAACTTATGCAACAGGTACTATAAAGTTCATGACCTGCAGACATAGGTGGTTTCATAAACAGTTTGCACTTGTTATACCAGGTCTTATTTTCTTCTTACTTTAGTTAACCCATTAACTGTGGCAGGAGCAGCTCAGTTGCCGTTTTCTGACTCGCAGATAAAACTGAGTTTCCATCAATCACAAAAAAACGGTAATTTTCGTCATTCACATAGAGTTATAGTTATGTATGTGCGACTGACGGATATCTCCGTCATCCGCAGTTAATGGGTTAAAAATTATGTCATCAAATATCTGATTTAATAATTGTTTCCTGTGTTTATTTATAATTACCATATTTCTCTCATTAGCTATCTCTGTCGGTCACTTGGTATAGAGACACATCATATCGTGCAATATTATTTAATTATAATATTGCTGTGTTTTTGATCCAATATGGAGATTACTAAATTTAGTTAAATAGTCTGAACAAATTTCCTTACATTATATTGATATAACTTTTATAGAAGCTTCTTTATTAAATTACATCTTTGTTTGACATGTTTGCTTTGTAAAGCTTTTCAGTATTGTTTTGGTGCACTTTGCTAGAAGAATCATATTATAATTTACTGTAAGCATTGCATATTTTTGAGCAATACAGTATAATCAGAGGTGAGATTTTCTACTTCATTAAACAGTTTGTTTGAGTATAATGCTGTTACTTAGTGTAATTTATAGTGTATAGCAAGATAACTCTTTAATTAAGAGTAATATATTAAAATTGTGTGATTTGTGTTTGAGTTATTCAAGATAGGCTAATGGAAAGTATGTAACTTTAAATTTTTTTGCCTGTTTATTTGAAGAACTGATATTGTAAGCATTGAAAATGTTAAAATTATTTTTAAAGAATATGAAAGTACTTAAGTTTAATTTTACTTTTTATTTTGTGTTTGGCTTGGTACTAAATTTAAAAGGATTAAAGTCTTTATATATTTAATACTTCTAACTTTCAATATTTGGCAGTCTTTTAGTTCATAAGTCTTTCACATACAAAAAATCATATTTTTTTTAGTGAATTATTTTTAGTACAGTAAAATAAAGAATTGTCCATTAACATATTGAATATTTGTTTTGAATAGTCCATGTGCAAAGTAATTTTCATGTTAAAATTAAAAATACTTTTCCTCATCTCAAAAATCTCAAATTTCGTTTGTGTAATCCGAAAACCACCTAAATGTATTTCAAAGTTTTTTTTCCAGTAAAACTTTATAGTTTATGTTATTTTCGCTACCCTATGTCAAAATAGGATAAGTTGATTCGTTCGACTTCATAATCACCAAAAAAAAATTGAAATAAACCTAAATTACCCTTTTTTTTTTCTGGAATGACTTCAAATTCTAAAATGAAACTACATTCGTTTATCCTACGTAGCTCTAAGTTTGAAACAGAAAAGATCTATTTATAATTAAATTTTATTGTTTTATTTCCCTTTGAACTGTGTCTAATTACTATCCACGCCATTATAAGTTGTGAATTACTCGGTGAACATGCAGCTCACCTTACGCTATTGAATTACGTTACCCATAAGCTGCTCCCGTGCGTGCCTCGTGAACCATTTTAATTATATTATTATTATTATAACTTATTTTACCTAATCTAGTCTTAAATAACTTAAAAAGATCCATATTTTTAGGTTTTAGTTACTTTTATAATAATAAATAAAGAATAAGTGTGAAAAACAAGAAATAAAGTACTTACCCAATCTTGTTTTTCTTGTTATCGGGTTTACGACAAGAGTTAACTCTAATTTTATATACTATAGGTAGTAATGCACTTAATAATTTTATTTAAT
>NW_013666640.1:270602-294316 GCF_000517525.1 Limulus polyphemus | reverse complement strand
CACTTACCTCTCAAAATTTTCGTTGCTTTCTAACTATTTGACAGGAGCCATTACAAATTCATCCAAGCTAGTTGTTAACTTTCCCATGGTAACGAATCTTGTACAATACATCATTTGATGAATGAAAACCTTGACTTTCTATTGGTTATAGATAATAAAATGTACAAGAGAACTATCAACAAATTGTGAAAGAGAGAATGTGGCAAGAGGGGTCTGATTTTTCTATTCTATAAGTCTGTAACAAAACAAAATTGAAGGATATAAAAATTATAGTTTGTTTGAGCAATAATGATTTTATAGAGAGTATTTTAAGTTTAATTTCTTAATTTTTTGGGGTGGGTGGATAAAATAGGGATGATGACATGCTAAGACAAAATATGTCACGTGGGTCACACCAGTTGAAATTCAGGATTTTTTTAAATATTGCCTTGTAGCATTAAGAACTTAAAATTTGTATACTATTAAAATATGCATTATCAGCTAAGATTTTATGCTATTCTAATTGGTATAACAAACATAAAGTAGTTTAATAAAATTTTGAATGTAAGACACTAAAACCTTGTGTCATGTGCAGTAAAGGTTACCCGGGGCAATAGGGTTAATATAGTATGTATATCGTAACATACAAAAAATCGTATTTTTAGTGGAGTATTTTTAATAAACTAAAAAAAAGATTTGTCTGTGAATATATCAAGTATTTTTTTTTACTAGTTCTCGTGCAAAGTGATTTTCTTGTTAAGATTAATTATACTTTTCTTCATCTTAAGAATCTCAAATTTCATTTGCATAATCTCTAAATTTTCTGGATACATTTCAAATGTTTGTTTACAGTAAAACGATATTTTATCTGTTATTTTCTCTACCCTAACTCTATACAGAATTGGTCGGTTTCACCGACCTCATATCCACAAAAAAAATTCGAAATAAATCTAAATTACCTTTTTTTTTCTTTCGAGAATGACTTCAAATGTAGCATGAAACTATACTTGTTTATACTAAGTACCTTTAAACTCATAACAATATACATTTATTTATAATTAAATTTTATTGTTTTATTGACCTTTGAACCATTTCTAACTACTAATCATACCATTATAAGTTGTAAATCATTTGGGCAATGTGGATTTCATGTTACACTATTGAATTACATTACCCACGAGCTACTCCGAGCTGATTGCGTGCGTGCCTCTTGAAACATTTTTATTATATTATTATTATTAATTTTACCTAACCTAAAGAGATCCCTATTTTTACATTTTTAGTTACTTTTACAGTAATAAATAAAGAATAAACATGAAAAACAAGAAATAAAGTACTTACCCGGGTCTTCTTTATTTTATTTTTTTTTGCCGTCAACTGTCGATGACACTTAACTCTACTTTTTTTTATACTTATGGTAGTAATGCATTAAATAATTTTTATCTGATTAAATAATGCACCAAGGAACATAGAATAATAACATACAAAAAAGCAGACAATATTCCCTAACTATTACAATTTTTCTGGCTTTCTAACTATATGACAAGAACAGTTAGAAATTCATCCAAGCTAGTCATTATCTTTCCTGTGGGAACAAAGCCTGTACTAACAGTGAAATTGACAATTCTCTGTTCAGAAAACAACATAATATAATACATCATTTGATAGATAAAAATCTTGGCTTTCTATTGGTTATATAGTATTAGCAAATCCTGAATGAGAGGATGTGACAGGTGGGTGTGGAGAGAGATGTCTGATTTTTCTATTTGATGGCTTAGTAACCAAATAAGATTGAAAGCTATAAAAATTATGGTTTGTCTGAGGAATGACTATTTTATAGTGAGTAATATACGGTAAATTTCATACTTATTGGAGGGGTGATGAATAAAATAGAGAAGAGGGAATGCCTAGAGAAAATGTCATATTTCTCACAATAGAGGAAATTCAGGATTTTTTAAATATTGCCTTATAAAATTGAGAAGTTAAAACTTGTATACTATTAAAATATGGATTATTAGCTACAATTTTATGCCATAGTAATTGGTATAACATAAACAAATGTAGTTTAATTAAAATTTCAATGTAAGTCACTAAACCTCATGACGTGCACTAATGGATAGCCGGGGCGAGAGGGTTAGAACAGACTGACCAGAAAAATCAGTTTTTTGTTTGACTTGCATGTTATAATTGACCCTCTAAGCAATAAGTTCATAAATCCACAAGAAACTTTGTGTATATCTAGTATTCAAAATGTGTTCTTACCAAAACAATAGCTGGTACCTCAGAATGTAATACAATAAAAGTTGTCACTTTTCTGGTTGGTTATGCATAAACAGAGTAGATGTACTGTTTTCAGGGCAGGTAATAGAAAACTATGATTACTATTAAACTTGTATCTTACACTGCTCTATCATTTATATCCATAGTCTCGGAGGCCTGAATAATTCTTGATATCCTGCAATATGTGATTTTAACTGGGTTTCATTACATGACTAGTGTAAGTTGTTTCCATGGTTGGTTCAAAACTTTGGCTAGTTGATGACATCTGGATGCTTTTTAGTTAATCTCTACATGATTTCAAAATAAACTCAAGGCTCTTGGTGGACCATTTCAAGATGTTGATATTGATTTAAACTTGCATATAGGGTATAGGGCTGAAAATGCTACCCTGCTGGAATGTTACAAATTATCCCTCACAACAACTGTGCAGTATAGAGCTTGTACCATAACACCAGAAACATAATATTTTACATGTGGCACAACACAGATATAGCCAAATAGTTCACATTCTTTCTCCATGACTTTCTCTCACTTTGGAAATAGGTAACAGTTCTCATAACTCCGTGTTTTACAACCAGTCAAAAAATTCCAATACATACAGGTCTTATACTAAGCATAATATTTCCAAGTCTTTTAGGAATGATTTGTGGTGTCTGTATCCTAGTCCTTCAGTAGTACTTGTATTCATGGAAAGTACACTGCTCAGACCTCACAGATTTTGCTTATCTGTGTGAGTGCAATGAATGCAGTAAAGTTGTTGAAAATTTAGTGAAGAGATGGTTTCTAGAATTTTTTTTTCCAATAAGCAAACATTTATCATGCTTTGACAGCACTTTTGGCTAAACTAAGCATTTTTTTAGATATTTTACTATTGAATAGTCTCATGCACCGAAATTTTCATATAACAAAACATTTGAAATGTTTCACTTATTGATTTTCCTCACTTCTAGTAACTTCTTTGTCAAAATGATTTGATAGTCTTTAACTTGGCACCATACATGCTCTTTGACAGTATTAAACTACTATTAAAAATGTACTAGGTGGGATATCCAGATTATTTTTGTATAGTACATTGCACACTGAGATATACTGCACAAAAAAAAACACAAGTAAGAATTTTATAAAAACTTTTGTGTTTAGTTATGATTGTCACTTTAATTGATTTAATTTGTCTGCTAATGTCTGGTGGTTAGCAAATGGTCAGCTGCCCACAGATGTTTTTAGACTTGCATGTTTTGTTTGTTCATATATTAATTTAAACAACACTGTAAATATTAAACTTAAATATATAAATGTTTCCTTTATCTTACTGGATCAACCCAAGTATATTTTCAAATTAAAAAGGTTTTAATTAACCTTTTTTTATATGAAACATGATTATGGCTATTGACATTAGGTTTATTTGGCTCTGCTACTGCTCTTTCCCAGTCAACCTTTTATACTGTTTTTATCCCTGTTTCTTTTATATTGATTTAAGTAACTTTATAGTAGTATGTTTCTTTTGTATATGCTCTGTAACATTTCATTTTAATATAAATTCTTATATTAGATTATAAAAGTCATAGTATTCTTCCGTAGTTTGTACATAATACCACTGTGTCATTGCTGTTTGGCTTTGATCTTCCCAGGTGCACAGTCCAAAAATTTTTTGTGTAACACTTAAATATAAAATAATACTTTCAAATTAAGTAATAAACACACAACATAAGTAAACAACATTTAAGCACAATAAAAACTTCATTTGCCTGATGGCCAACATTAAAAGACGACATGTTTCACTTATGAGGGTAGTGTAAAGCAATTGAAACATGTAGTCTTTTAGTGGTAGCTGTTGGGTAAATAAAATTTTTATTGTGCATTTTAAACATTATTCTTACTTTTAATATTAACCTTTTTGCACAAGTTGCCTTGCTTTAATTTTCCCAAAATAATAATTTTTAATTCCACAAAAATTGCATGAGAAAATTATCAATACTTGAAACTCTTAATATAAAATCATTTTTGAACTGTGTAAAAACTTGGTGTTTTCAGATATTTGCTATTTTTTGTGTGGCTTACATTTTTTAGACAGTTGTCTGTTGTTACAGCCAATTTGTGAATATTTGTGTGTTTCTCAAACAGGAGGTTCTCCAAAAGAGTTTATATTACTCTACCAGATATGGATACAAGAATCACATTACTGGAAGCCTTGCTTAACAAACAGAAAAATCCTCTTTCAAAAGAAGATCTGAAGAAACTTGCTAAGTAAGTAAGCACCTGAGATAACGTGCTTAACATAATCAGAACCAACACATCGTATCATTAAATTTTAATGTTTTATTGCCCTTTAAACCATGTCTAACTACTATCCACACCATTATAATTTGTAAATCACTTGGGAAACGTGCAGCTCACATTATACTATTGAATTACATTACCCACAAACTAGTACGAGTTGCTCTCGTGCGTGCCTCGTGAAATATTTTTATCATATTATTATTATTTATTTTAACTAACCTAAAAAGATCCCTATTTCTACATTTTAGTTACTTTTATAATAATAAATAAAGAATAAACAAGAAATAAAGTACTTACCAATCATCTTTTTTCTTGCTATCAATGACACTTAACCCTACTTTTTTATACTAATGGTAGTAGTGCACTAAATAATTGTTATCTAATTAAATAATGCACCAAAAAACATAGACTAATAACATGCAAAAAGTAGACTATTTCCCATAGCTCAAAATTTTTCTGACTTTCTTACTATGTGACAAGAGCTGTTACAATTTCATCCAAGCTTGTCATTAACTTTTTCACAGGAATGAACCCTGTATTATAAGTGAAATTGATACTTATCTGTTCAGAACACAATGTTATGCAATTCGTTATTTGGTAGATGGTTATTTATAGATAATATATAATTAAATGTAAGAGAGAACTATTAACAAATCCTGAAAGAGAGGATATGACAGGTGGGTGTGGCAAAATTCAAGGCTATAAAAACTATGGTTTGTATGAGTAATTACTATTTTATAGCAAGTAATTTACACTTAATTTCGTACTTTTTGGAGGGGTGGTAGATAAAATAGAGAAGACAAGATGCCTAGAGAAAATGTGTCACACTAGGGGAAATTAGGGATTTTTTTAAATGTTGCCTTGTAGAATTAAGAACTTAACTTATATACTATTAAAATATGGATTATTAGTTAAGATTTTATGCTATACTAATTGGTATAATGTAAACAAAAAGTAGTTTAATAAAATTTTGAATGTAAGACACTAAAACCTTGTCATGTGGAGTAAAGGATACCCGTGGGGATAGGGTTAATAATAGTTTCAAAGTTGTAAGCATTAATCAATGTTAGTTAATGTCTTGCTTTCACCATAGCAAAGCTGCTACTAAAGTTTTGTGCTGAAACAATGGTAGCAAAATCTATCTGAACACCAACTTGTGTAATGTTATTTAACACCTTCAAACTCTTTCACCGGTGTGACTAGATATAACTGATGGTAACTGGCAGATAATTGAGGAGCTTCTGCCTGTATTAGTGTCCTTGAAATGTGCAATAACTGTTTTGTGTAGTAAGATGTTTCAGTCTCAGTGATGTACTCCATTATAACCATCCTGCTTTCAAAGCATTTGGAAAGTGTGCCCAGTGAATCCCACAAGGTGGTGCAATTAAAAACTGCAGTTTAAGGATTGCTAGGAAGAAAAATGGAACCAACAAGCTTTGAAGCAAATGGTAAAGTACCACTGATTGCATTCAGCCCTGGGACTTTAATATAAGCACAAAAAGTTTATTGATCTCCCATATTCGAGTGGATGAGAAACTCGTTTGGTGAATTTGTTTCCAGACTACTGTATAGAGATATTTCAGGTGCAATAGTTCAGGTTAGCGATCCTTCTATTGAAATATATATATATAAAATTATATACTGCTACTGAAAAGATCATGATGGCTATACCACTTGAGGAGAATTATTATGTGGAAGAAAAATCAAGATATGATTAAATGAAACATTACTTTGACATTCAGCCATGTGTTTCACCAGATGAGAACCCACTTGTATGGTGGATGATAAATGAAAGTATTTATCTTTCTTTTTTCAAGAAACTTGGAGTGTTAGTTAATGCACATTTCTCTGTTTCTGCAACTTCTGTCCCAGCAATGTGTCTTCATTATCTGGACTTGTATTAAGTAGGCTGCTCAGTCACCTCTCAGACATGTGTGGATGTATGCTAAAATTGTAAACAAGAATTTGAGTAGTCTCTTTCTTTTATTATATATATATATATATATATATATTTGTATATATATATATATATATATATATATAAATGTATTTATATATATATATATATATAAACTTTTTTATCTTAAATATTGTTAATTAAAAGGACTATAAAACAATCAGCAGTTTCTAAACTGAATTAATTTGGTTACATTTTAGTTTCAGCTCATGAATAAGATCACTTTTGTACGAAGGTTTGGTTCATCATTGGCCCTTAAGTTGCAGGTGCTTCAAGCCAATGAGTGTCCCCTTTTCACCATAATGTAGTTCATTGATGGGTAACAGATGAAACTACATTATAGTATTTTTGCACATACTGGAGGCAAAGCAGTTTAGTTTTCAGGCATGTTCTGTGTTTCATGTCTGTTGACCTTTCACTGTTTAGTTGTTGTGCTTCTAAATAATTCTAATAGCTTTGAACAACAGAAAACCAATTTTAAGGCTGTGAAGATGATTAAAGTCCATTCACTTACACATGTTTGTCTTTCAAAGAAATGTTCCTTTAGTCATTATTTATAATTTTGGCTGTCATATAAATTTTGATGAAGTATGGAAAAATATTATAAGACTATAGCAAGTTTCAAAATCATTTGATATAAAGTGCTCATAACAGTGTTTTAACACAGATTGTAGTTGGGATTTGCGAGTCTAATCACGTTTTCACAGTCTTGCAGAACTAGCAAGCATTGTTAATTCATACAAAAATAAAACTGACATATATACAAGTGCATTTAAAATTAAATTGAAATCTGTTGTTGGTTTTGCTACTAAGTTGGGTAGTAAAATACTGAGTAAACACTTCAAATTGCATGAGAAGGAGATTATACTACATAAAGTTATTGCTACAAACAGTGTAAATTATTACCACCAGTATATAACCAATTGTCTCTGCTTAGTAAGCTTGTATAAAGTTAAAATAGAAAAAAAAAATAAAACCAACAAATTTATGTCAACATGTATGTGTACAATTTTTGTAGAACAAAGCTTGTGTATATCACCATGTATATCTGTACAGTTTTTTGTAGCATGAAACATGTCACCATTTATATCTACAAAAATTTGTAGTATGAATCTCGCATATGTCACCATTTATATCTACAATTTTCTGTACCACAAAGGTTGCTTATGTCACCATGTATATCTGCAATGTTTTATACAGCTTGCTCATGTTACAATTTATATCTACAGTTTTTTGTACCACAAAACTTGCTTATATCAACATGTATATCTAGTTTTTTGTACCACGAAACTTGCTACATCAACATGTTTACCTAGTTTTTTGTACCACGAAACTTGCTCATGTTACCATGTATACCTACAATTTTTGTACCACAAAGCTTGCTCATGTCAACATGTATATCTTCAATTTTTTTGTACCACAAAACTTGTTTATATCAACATGTATATATATAAAATTTTTGTACCATGAAGCTTGCTTATGTCACCATTTATATCTACACATTTTTTTTTTTGAAAGATGAGGCTTGCTCCAGTAATGAAATCAAGATGAGATTTCCTTATGTTAGAAGATGAATATCTAAGTTTTTCAAATGCTTAGTCACTTATCTAAAACTTTAATAAAAGATAAAGAAATCATGCTTGGAAATTTAAACTTTTTAAAAAAGGATCTAAGAGCGTAATAGTGTGTTCTATAATAATAATAAAGCATAAGATAGCTGTTTTCTCACAGTATTCTAGATATACTCTAAAATCGTACTATTAATACAGTTATTAATTTAAATTCAAATTGATAAACTAAGTATTGATACTATATTGAATCTTAAAGAATGATGTATTAGAAAACTGTGTAGTGTTTTGCAAAAGTAAATCATGCTTTAAAACTTTTTTGGTAAATTACACATTTTAATTTCATGCAAGAAATTTTTTGTAGCATGAAGATTGTAATGGATTTGTCATTGACAAAATCATTTGTATTAGTTAGAAGATTTTGTGGAAATTATTCCATAAAACTGTTTTGAACAAATTAAATTTTGGGGGCACTGTATTATTCTTTATCTAAATGTGTACAACAGTGTGATGTACATGGGTATCTAGAAGCTTTTGAGTGAATACCATATATTGTTAGATATTTTTGTCATCAATTGATTTTGAAAATAGAATGTTTTTGTTTTTATATTTGTTATTGTATATTGTAAATGTTTCCCAATTTAATGTATTGTTAAATTTTTCAAAGACCTACGATATTCTTGATATCATATAAATTTAAACAACTGTAACTATCAAAACAATAACTCTGTATGATAATCTGAAGATTAAAATGTATTTATGGAGGGATTTTATAGTTCTCCATAGATGAGTTTAATATGTACTTGCAGCTAAATCATGAATTTCATTCATTTGATTTGACTATATTTTTATTCACTTGCATTGCAAGGATTAACTATTTACATATAGATATACACAGGTTTTACAGGTTTTTTATTTGTAAGCTCATTTCGTTAAGATTATAAGATTAGTTTTTTGCATATATACTGATGTTGTACGAAATTTGACTAACAAGTACTCTTCAAAAATCTTCCATTTCCTGGCCTAACAATGTTTTATCTTGCATATTACGTTTATATTTTTTCATTATAATTATCTTCTTAGCATTCTTTTAATTTTCAGTTATAAAGCATACATTTTATGAATTTTTTTTTATATATTAGTGCTTTCTTTCACTGCTTAATAACTGCTTTCTGAAAATTCCCAAGACCAGATGCGTATAAAATTTAAAAGGAATTGTTCATTTTGGTTTGACTTATAATTTGAGACAGAAATATTATTATAGATCCAATAACCAATATCAAATTAGGAACCTTCATTTAAAATAAAAGTTTTAATGCAAGTGGAAACTTATTCCATTAATGAAATAAAATTTTAATCTTGGCTACCTAAAGATGATGCCTGTTTTACAGGTTAACAGAAAGCTACTCCATGACATGAAAACATTAGCGTAAGGTTTTATTATTATTATTTCAGGCTAACGGAGGGTTACTCTGGAAGTGATATGACTGCACTAGCTAAAGATGCTGCTTTGGGACCAATAAGAGGTAAAAATAGGGTTTTAAATGTGCTCTACTGTGATTTTCCAAAATAGCAGATTTAAAATACATTGTTTTACTGATTAACATTAAGAGAAATGTTCTTCTAAGTTATTGAGCAGGCAGATATCACTTACTTCATTCTCACAGTGTTTCCAGTAACAACAGAAGTTTACATTAATAAAACACAATGTGTGTTTTGGAGTTGTATTACCACTGGAACAGCCAGGTGAAATGTAAAGCTTATTTTACTAGTGTTATGAGGGAGGTATTCACATAACAATCAGGTCATGTGTAAAGTTTATTTATTGGTAAGCACTTATTAAGCTGAAGCTGGGTGTTTAGTGTGTAAAAGATGGTATTCATGAAATGAGGAGGTCAAGTGTATTTATTGGCAGTATTTTTGTTTACTTGCCCAATGTTTATATAGTATTCTTTCACTAACCAGATCAGTTCTAATATTTGTTTTGTATAAGTATTAGAGGATTGTGTAAGGTGCTAGTAATGTTGTGTCTGGATAACTTGTATTATATTTTTATTTCGAGTATTTGTATAACATACATTTCACACACACACACACACACACACTGAATTTTAGTATGTGTTAATTTATCCAGTGTTTAGGATGCTTCATTCAAAGAGTAATAATATCTACTGTATTTTCTTAAAATGAGTATCTCTTTTGCCTTAAGTTGTTTTCATTAAGTGTTTATATTCAAAGAATTAAACTGTATAAATGTAGTGTGACTTCAGACTTAATTACTGAAAATAAATACACAAAGTTTAAAATTTAGGGATATTACATGATATTACCAGAATGTGTAACTCTTTGGTATCAAAATTGGCAAATTTGGCTGTTAGATTTCCACTGTCTCTGCTCCTTTATGAAACATATACTTGCTCAAAACAACATTTAGCCTCGCTATATAAAAATACAACTTGTAAATAGTGCACAATTTCTATATGCTGAGGCAATACACTGCACACATAGACTTCCTTAAAACATTTTGAAACATCCTTTTTTTACATCTGTGCAAACCATTTATATGAAGCATAGAATTAAGTACTAAACCTTTTAATATTTTAAATAACATTGTAATTATTAAAATTAGAACTTGCCTACTGTAAAAATTGATGTTATTGTATGTTTGAATAATTACAAGTTAATTTCTGTTGAACATTTTACATTCTAATCTGCTGCTTACTTAAGGAGAATATTAAGAAAACAGAGGATTAAGCCCCAACTTGTGCCAACACATACAAAGCATTCTATCCTCTGTTTATACTAGAAAGGCAAGTATGCTTTCCACTCATCCAGGCTCTCACCCTGTTTTAACTTGAATTTGCTAACTCTTTGGCTGGTTTGCAGTGTGGATATTCAGGTTTTGCTGAGTTCTATGGTATATTGTCTGTGTGTGTTATTGGTTAGTGGTCTGTAAAAGGCTTTTTTTTATACTTTTGTTGTTTTTATCGTGCAAGTAGAATTACATCGTGTTATACTAACTTCTTTTACGTGGTGGGATATTGTACATAAAAAGTTGTTAGAGTCTTGTATAGCTATTGTGCTTTTTATTTATAATTGTTTTGATATTTGTTTCCACAATGAATTGAAGTTTACATTCACAAAGGATGTTGTACGTAGTGTTTTTGCATTCCATTAAGTCTTTTGGTGGCTGGTTTTCATTGTAATCAAACACTGGTGTTTTTCATGAATTATTTTTCTGTTTTTAACATTCTTATGCATTGTAAATTTTGCAGAGTTTTTAATTTTTGGTGATCCCATTATTTCTAGTGTTAGTGGTTTTAAACAATAGCATGTTTAACAAGGCTTCTTCTATGTTTTTAGCTGTCATTAATATGTTTCCCAATATTTCTAAAGGCCAGCATACATAAGGAGACATTTTTCAAGACATAGTGTTTCTTCATGTATTGTGGCTCCTCTCATGTTTCAAGAAACAAAGAAATGTGTGGTGGAGTAGTCCTGGCTTCTATTTTGAGAAACAGTTTGCTTTTCGCTAATTAGAAGAGACTGTTAGAGTGACTTTACAAGATGGCAACTTCATCAGAAGATATAATGCTCTGGAATCCTACTAAAATTAATAATTTTATTGAAAATTACACTGATAATGTTTCCTGACAGTATTTGAAGAAACATGTTTGGGGAAACTTGTTTCCTAACATATGCTGGTATTAATTCACTAGTATCTTTAACAAGGTTTATGGTCTAATATTTGGAGAAAAGTGAGTGCCTAAGGATTTTATTATAGTTTTAGTGCATGTAACAGTAGTATTTTGGGTTTCTTCAGTCAGTTATTGATTTTCACCAATAGTATGTTTTCCAATGTTGTAGTTTGTATATTTTTGAACAATTGTGTGTTTCCAAGGTTTTGAATATTGATTTATAACACTTAAAATAAGATCCAAAACTCGAGCGCTTTTGAATAGTCGACTATTCAAAAGCGCTCAAGTTTTGGGTCTTATTTTAAGTTTATTACGCTTTATATGTGATCCTTTATGCTAACGCTTTTATCAAGATTTGTAACACCAATATTACTAATTGGCCACTGGCTTTTGAACACTTTTTTTAAACTATCTTTGGACCAACTTGCTTCTGGTTCAGTTTCTTTGTCTGTTATGGGACCCTTAACAGCATATGATCACACACAAAGCAAAAAAGAGGGAAATAAAAAGTGTAAACAAAAATACATCAATATTGCAGTTAATCTGCTAGTTACTGCTGGAGTTTCCTGTGTATTTTACACAAAAAAATAACAATTTCACCCAGTGTTTTTATCAGTTCTTTACTCTGGGTGCTGTAACAGGCAAAAAATAAATGTACTCAATATGATGTAATATGAGTGAACCCCAATTATAGTCCTTAATTTGAAAACAGTTTAGTAAGTTTAGATTAAGACTAGACTATACAATTTTATAGAATCGTTCTTAGAACAAAATACCGCTTTTGAGGTGATTTCATTATTCTCTAGATTAAACTTTTATATTGTTTGTACTATGAAATATCTTGGTGTGACTAATATGTAAAAATGGGTAGTACTGTATAATACCTTCTAGTGACTAGTATGTTTTCTAATATTATAGTTTTTGCTTTGGCCTTTCCTTTAGACTTGTATGTAAGACACAGATTGTACTGTATAATACCTTGTGTTTCCCAATAACTGGAGTTAAATACGCATGTTTTATTTTCAGAACTTCATCCTGATGAAGTTTGCAATTTAGATCCAGATAATGTGAGTATTGCTTTTATATAGAATAAATTTATATGATTCTTTTAAAGTAGTCACGTTCATATTTTATTAGTCACAGTTGTGACATTTTATGAGGTAATTTTAACCATTTGTGAAATCACGAGTTTTAAGTGGAGTTTATTTAGAAACTAAAGCTATGTTTACTACTGGAAATATCCATGTATAGTGTGCACTCTATATATGTAATTGCTGTGAAATGCATCATACTTAAAGTTAGTGATGACAATATTATTTATGTACTTAAAATTGTTCAAGTCTGTTCTCAAACAGTTGGGTGGTTACAAAAGTTATTGCTATTTTGCATTTTATTTAAAGAAAGTTCATACTTTTTACTTATTTTTATTGATAAAATAAATTATCATGCAATTATTATTTTTTTGAGTTTATTTTTTTTAAACAACACTTTAACCACTTCTGTGATTTGCCCATAATAAGTTGGATGCCCTCTTTTCTATGTTTGAAAACATTTGCCCAAATTAATTCAGGCAAACCATTTCTTGTCCTATTTTTAATTATTTGCTCAAATTTATTCACATGCTATCATGTATTACAATCAGTGTTCACTAGATGGCATCGGAAATGCTGGTTGTGCTGGCCTCTATCGGACTTATTCTGAATTATGTATCATAAACAGTGAAGAAAAGCATTCTTATTCTTTACTGTAGTTTCATTGAAGTGATATATATATATATATATATCACTTATAAATCCAGATATGTATTATTTATTTATCGGGTATTTTGTGCAGAACTATAGTAATGCATCATAAAAACTTTTGTTTCATTAATATATAAGTATAAGCCATCAAAATGTGAAATAAAAACATGAATTTTTAGCTTATTTTAAAAAAAAAAAACCTAACATGGAAAGGGTTAAAGAAGTTTTAAAAGGAAAGTTGTTGGTTATTATTAGCTGTATCCTCTAATTCCATCCACTTTTTTCTTTTCCGTAAATCCTTATTAGTCATGTAGCTCCATTCAGAATAACTACTAAAGGAACCACTGTTACAGTAATTAAATTGGCTCACAATCTGGTATGAAAATTACACAAGATTTAAAACTGGCATTGTGCAGTTTTAATGGTGGACTTATAAATTAGAAAGGTATCCCATTGAAAAGAATAAAATGTTAGCAAATTATAACAGTAAGGATGTTAAATAAAAAATCTTATTTTCTGGTTTGCTAAATATGATTTTTTTCTTTTAATAGTGTGGTCAATTTTGAAGATATTAGGTAGCATGAATATTTTGTATTACTACTATTAATGTTATGAAAGTTGCAAGTTACTCACATGCAACAAAACTGTCCTGTGAATATACCCAAAGTGAATTATGATTTAGGTTCAGTTTTCAGCAGTGGAAATCAACAAATCACATAATATTTTTACATTGTCTTGAAAGTTATTGTAACAGTTAGAATATTTTAAGGTGGATTAACACCAGCAACATTTATAATATGACGAATGAAGTTAGCCAGATCTTCGTTGATTTAATACATATGCATACTACTGATTAGAAGGTATTATACACAGAGGGTTGAGTGTGTTATATGAAGAATATTTTGAATATGCAAATTAGTAAGTTGGTTAACAATGGAACGATATGTATTGAAACTACATTTTAGACATTTCGTAGGTAATGTAATGACACTAAAAATTGATCAATTTTGGGTATGTAACAACCCTTGCAAAGGCAAAATATTAATATGCTTGGATCATAAAAATGTATTCAGATTGGGGATTCAGAATTTTCAAAATGGGGATATCCCTTTTACTTAATGACATTGGAAAACAAAGAAAAATAAATAAACTTGAATCACAGAGTATGGGCTCACCAAAATAAGACTTCCAGTTATACACCCCCATTTAACCATTACATACTTTAAGCACCTGGAGACTAAAACAGGTATTCATAGTAGGCCATACAAAGACACTGGGCAAGTTGCCATCTGGAGGCCAACAGTGTGGGTTCACCAAGTTAAGGCTTCCAGTCATACTGCCTGTTCAACCATCGTATGACGGACCTGTTTTACAATGGAAACTGCACTGCAGGGTTATTTTCAAATGCACAGTCATCAGATAGAACATGACCAAACATATTGACATGGACTGTAACAATGTAGTGAAGCTCCAAAATTGTTTTAGTATAATATACTCAACCTCTGAAATACAAACTATCCAATACAAATTGTAAATAACCATTAAATAATAATCATGTTATTTAAAAACCAATTACGATAATAATAATAAAGAAACCCAATAGCCCCCTAGCAATGTTGGATGGTAGATCTTCGTTTTTGTGAATGAGCTTGCCATAATACCAATATGAACTTTATAAATAAGAGTTTGAAAAGTAAATTATTTTATTAAACTTTATTGTATATACAGTAACTATAAGTGATAAAGTACTGTGAGTAATGCTCATTCACACCTCTTCACTATTTTCATGTCCAGAAACATAAATACTGCATATAGAAAAGATGACAGCATTTAATAGAGTTGAAAGTAATAACTTTATATCTTTTCTGTTAGATGTATAGTTTTTGCAGCAAAACAGTAAATGAGTATAGATCTTTGATATAGCCTTATTGTGTGTCTCTCTACCTACCCTCTTGTTTTTCACTTATATTTTAGTGTTCTTGTGTTTTATTGCTCAAGTTTTGTGTAACCATCAAGTTCATCTAATGCCATCTATGCAAAGGAAGAAAATTAAATAAGACCACAAAAATTCCAACTCTATGTAATTTATAGGGTGTCACATATTTTGGAACAAGTTTTAAAGTAAGATCTAAAGAAATCCAAAACATTATTGTACTTTCATGTTGGCAGTGAAATCACTTAAAGAAACAGTACTGCATATTTATATGATAGCCATGTACGAGGAAATGTTTTATAGATAAAAGAAATGCTTTTTTTGTCTAGAATTATCTGTTCTTTTTGTCATTTTATATTATTAGCAAGTAAAACAAACTGATTGACTGAAAGGTAGTGTCTTTTTAGGTTAAATACCAACTGTTTCCATCTTTAAGAATTTTTGTACGATTATAATTTTATAGATGCGACAGATTACAATGGAAGACTTCAGTGAATCACTAAAGAGAATTAGACGAAGTGTTCCATCACAGTCTTTGGTACAGTATGAAAAGTGGAACCAAGAATTTGGTGATATGTCAGTGTGAAGGCAATAGTGATAGTGTGAGTAGGGTGGGGGAAAGACATGCACATTTGTACATATCTCACCCACAATTACAGTAGAGTAGTCACACAGATTTGTGATATTCATCTTAGCATTTAGAAGTACAGGTTCAAAGGAAATCTACAACCAGAAAGCCTGTGATATCCCAGACAGAATTAAATATAAAGAATAGAAAAACAACAATAGATGCAGATAAGGAGTGACATTATAGACGCAAAAGCATTTTTTGTTTTTTAATGTATACATATGTAATTTATTTCATTTGACTTTTATAGAGTGATTTCTGTGTCATGTCATATATAATTTTAGTCTGTAGGATAAGTTTGGCTTTTCAAAATACATCATGCATTGTGTCTGTTGGCTTCTAAGAATACCAGTAATTCAACCCATACAGATTCTTTGCAACAATTTTTTGTAAACTTAATGATGTTACTGATTATACCATACATATGAACCAAAAAGTTAAGCAACAGTTTACTCTATACAGTTCTTATATGGAACTATATCACTGAAGAGATGCAGCTCAGTTTTTATACACCACTATAGAACGTTGTTCATAACAGAACATTTCAGCTATTATACATAACTGTGCAAATACATAACAAAATGTAAGAGTAAATACAGGGCTTACATTTCAGCCTCATCATACGACCATAGGAATACATACAAAACTACTTATTCCATCTTTTACACGACTAACTGGACATTAACGTGCTGAAATCTATGTGTAATGTACAAGTGATGTTAGACATACTTTTCTGTAGACCATTATGAAAATGAATGTGTAGAAGACTATAGTTCTCAAATTTTCGTCATTAATGAGTAAGTTAAAAAAAAAAAGACTATTGGCAATATCATTAGTTTTTTGTAGAATAATATACATGACTGCAAAAAACTGGCATTAGAAACATCCACTACATAGTTAGTATAATGTACACACTAGCCTTTAATATGTGTTTATAATTTTATAGTTAATTATCCAAAATTCATTTAAACTTTTAACAATTATTGAAAAGTGCCTACAATCTTAGAAAACTTGCATTTAAACCTTTAAGAAATAAATACCGATCAGTTCATGCCTGTGGAAAGATACTACATGTGAAACTAAATATAAAAAAGATGACTGTAAGGACCTGCTTCTCAAACTTTAATATTTAGAGAAGTGACTATAGAAATATAAAAGACAGGTGGAACACCTACATTTAATACATTAAGGCTGAAATATTCAAATCTACCAAACTATGTAACCTTGAAAATTAATCTGAATACTTCGACATTTAGAAACATTACATAAATCAGCATATTTTCATCTTTGGTGCTATTCTGAATCATTCAAACCTCAGGTACTAAGCTAAATATGTCAAATCTTAGATGCAAACCTGAATACTTCAATATTCAAATCCACATTATTAAGCTAAATACTTTAATTGTGAAATACTGGTTGGTCCAAAAGCTTTGGCTCATGAAGCTAGATATTTCACACCAAGTTTTCATTGGAATACTCCAAGATATTAGCTCATCACATTAATCTACGTGCTTCAGTCTTTACGTACTTTTGTAATTACTTCAAGATACATGTACAACAGATTAATAGAGATACTTCAAATCTTAATCCTCCAGTTAGCATACTTTAAATAACAAAATATTACCACCTGGAGTTTTTCAAACAGTTCAACAAGTGTTATTAGTTTTAAGGCAGAACTATGGATAGTTTAAGATTCTGGCTCACCACTTTAAACTGTGTTTTCCAACTTGTAACTCCAAGTAGTAGTTTATACATGTAAGCAGCACATCTTAACCATAGAACAGATACACAACACAGGTATCTTTGCCATTAAACTTGAAAGGTAGGAGAACTAATTCATGTTTAAAGAGTTTAGTATTTGAAATCCACTTATGCTTTAAATGGCTTCACACACATGTAGTGCATGCATTTTTATAGTAGTTTGGAATGCCTTCGTGTTTTAAATAATATTTATTTCAGTTTTTAACTATGTTTATTGGGTTAAAATACAAATCGATTCTTGTGAAACTTTTTTTTTGTCTTTAACTATACAAAAAGCATGTGCAAGTTATCTTAATAATCTGAATGTTTTGACCAACCTTACAAGAATAAGTAGAAGGTGGTCATTGCAATAGTCAGCTTCATTGTCCAGACCAATACTGTAGGCTCCAATTAATTTCTTTCAATAGTAAAATTTAAAAAGAATTTTTTCATTAGTAGGATAAGAATGGTGGATTTTCTCTTATTATACAGCAAGGTAATAGCAAACCATTATGTTGGTGAAACAGTAGAATAATAAAAGCTATAATGAAGGTGGTGTAGATAAAGATTGTCCTGAGACGTTTTTTTAAGTCCCTTTCAAGCTTATTGAATATTGGTAGAGCTCTGGGTTTACCAGCCAAGTAGCACACACACTCAGAAATCCTTCTCTTAAGTAAAATGTTTGTGTTAAATGTAGAAGGGTCTCTTAAACAAACCTAGGATTCATTGAAGAAAAAATTTGTATTACCATCTGAATTTCTTCTGTAATATAATTCAGTGTAATATATCTCAATGTAACCTCACTTACAAACAAATTCTGTTAATAATTGGTATCATTCTGTAACACCACTTGTAGATATTTTTATGTAATCCTTAACTGTGATAGGAAAGCATTTGCATTAATGGCTGATCTCTTACTGTAACCCTTCTGGAGTAAGATACATGTAATGTTGTATAATCACAGCAGAGATTTAAAACTTTTGCATTAATGGCTGATCTCTTACTGTAACCCTTCTGGAGTAAGATACATGTAATGTTGTATAATCACAGCAGAGATTTAAAACTTTTGCATTAATGGCTGATATTTTACTGTAACCATAGTGGTGTAAGATACATGTAATGTTGTATAATCACAGCAGAGATTTAAAACGTTTGCATTAATGGCTGATATTTTACTGTAACCATAGTGGTGTAAGATACGTGTAATGTTGTATAATCACAGCAGAGATTTAAAACTTTTTTTCTTGGTTAATGATTAATTTTATATTGTAACCCTACTGGTGTAAGATATAACTGTATAATTATAACTAAAGTATAAAAGCTGTATGTTAATGGGTTATTTACTACACTAATACTAATGGTAAGATTCATGTAATATTGTGTACTTACAACAGAGATTTAAAAGGTTTCTGTTACTGTTGATTTTATATTATAACCCTGTTGGTGTAAAATAATGTATAATTGTAGCTGAAATTTAAAAAGTTTGTGTTAATGGATGATTTACTTCTGTAACTGTGCACAGTTTTAAGACATTTCTGTGATTTCAGAAGTTGTAGAATTTCACTAATTTCAGAGTTTGTGTCAACATATTATTTCATTGCAATCACAAATGTGATTTGTGAAAGTCATGTTAATGTATGAATTTCTTCTGTAACGTTAGTAATATAATCAAAGCTGTGAATTGAGAAGTTTGTGTTAATGTGTGAATTTCTTCTGTAACTTAATGTAATCACAGCTGTGATTTAAGAAGTTTGGGTTAATGGCTGTTTTTCTTCTCCAACCCCACTTTATATAAAATATCTGTAAGATTGATTCTAGTGGTGATTCAAGAAATTTGTGTTTATGACTGTTTTTCTGCTACCCAACTTGGTATAAAACATTCCAGAGTTATTCAAGTGGTGATTTAGAAAAAACGTACTTGTTGAGTTTCTTGTGTAACATACTTTTGAGTAAGGTATTTTACTATTAACCCTGATGTGATCTAAGTAGTTTGTGTTAAATGTATACTCCCTTTCAAACACACATTTGTTTTGTGATTACTAATAGAAAGTCAAGCCTCTAATGATTATTGAGTGAACTTTAAACTTAAGTGCCATTGTTTTGATTTACTTCTCTAATTGCATCTGAAATATTTCTCAAGTGCCATTTAAAATATATCTATATTTGCTGTCAAGGAATTGTGTGCAGCTCTTACATCTCTGGCTTTCTTGTGAGTTTTTTTTAATACAGCATATTTAAAGTATTTTTGAAAGTTGCTGATCTTGTTTTGCTGGATATTTAAAGTATAGAAAGCATATACTTTGAAGTTACAAATTAACATTTAAAATGTTGAAATATTCATGTCTGCAAACTGTTAAGGGGAAATTTATCTATCTCATTACTGGTAGGAAGACAATTTTTTTTATTAACTTTTTATACTTACTTGTGTAATATCAATAGTTGTAACTTGTGTTGGTATTGCTTTCTCATTGTAAAATCTGTAATTCTTAGACTTTAAGTATAAATAATATTGTTACAGTGTAAAAATATAAATAGCATTTTGTAAACAAGATATAAGTTTTACTTTGTTTATAGTGTAACTTGAACGAGTTTTTCTTATTTGGTCAAATAATATTTCTCTGAAGGCTTTGCACTTCAGGGGTGCATAGTTTTCAGAGTTTCTGTAAATGTTGTTTCTCAGCTTTGCTCATTCATTAACATTGCCACTAGTATGGTAGCAGGTGATTATCTAGTCAAACAAATAATATGAATTAGAATATTGATTTCATTGTCCTCTTATACTAAATACTTTATACCAGTGATTATCATTTTCACAAAATTCGAATTTTGTCTGAAAGTGATTTTTCAGATATTTTGAGTTAGTTGGTAATGTGGTGGCATTAAATTTCTTGTAGTAATATACTGTAAGCATAAGATAAAATTAAAAACTAAATGCATGCTAGCAATGTTATGATAATATATTGTATCTTTTAAGTTTAGCATCATTCTTCAGCTTTTTATATCATCAATGAAAAATATTAGAATTTAACATAAGTTCTTAATGTAGATTAAAATAGTTATTTAAAGATTAAGAAATAATCTGTAAAAAGCTTCTAGTAAAATATTGCACGATTGGTAAGTAGACATGTTTTAATAGATACACATCAAAAGCAAACACTATAATAATGTGGAATAATCAAAAGTATGCTGTTGGCAAAATCTAATCTTAAGAATTTTAGCAAGCAGCACAATGTGCAGAACTGGAATTTAATGAAATGTATTGTAAGATTTTTTTGTGGAATTCAAGATGCTTTAGAAATTAGTATTGTGTTGTAACTGATTTCACATGTGGTTCAAATACACATATTTTTATATTCAGAATTATTTGCTTTATTAATTTTCATGTCTGCAAATTTTGAAGAAAAAAATGCTACTTTGATGCAGTTTTAATTTTTGGAATTAATAAATTTATCACTAATTGAAAATCTGTAAGAATTTACAATAAAAGTTTTTTTATCAACCAAATCTTTGTCTCATTTTATAGAAACTTTTTAAACTGGGAACTGACCTTCCAAGTTGCATAATATAGGGGTTCATCAGTTGACATGATATATGTAGAAAAAGAAGAAAAGAAATTACAGATGAAATATTGTCTGTGGTTCACTTTTCTGGGATGTCAGCATTGTATAAAGCTTATCTACCAAGTATTTATTTACCAATTCTCTATCTATGTAATTAAAAAACAACTTATGTCAGTCATTCCATCTCTACTATCTCGCTGGAAACCCAATATTCCTAATGGCTAATTATATATTGGTGTTTTTGCATTTATAGAAGTGCAAAAGTTTGTTTAACATGCATTGTTCTGTATGAGTCAAAATTATGATGTTTATAAAATTAAATTTAAAGATAATTATTTCGTTAACATAAACCTGCAATAAAACACATTAAGTTAATTCTTTACTTTTCAGTAGATTAGAAGTAACACAATATCATTACATCTCATTAGAAATTCCAATAGGTGCCTAAAAATCAACAATTAGGCCTAATGTTTAAATGCACTTTGTACACGAAGCACAAATTTACTTTATATATAATCTACAATCTATGGCACTTAGCCTTAATAGTTACTGCCACCAATGTTACCAAGTCCACTTACAATGAGTGGAATTGGGCTTGTTTTTTCAAAAGTCACCTAACTTTTTGAGAACCATGGGTTGTTTTTTTGGGCTTGTTTTACTCTGAAGTGGCTTATTTGGGTTTTTAGTAATAGCTGACTATCCCTACTCATGTTTATTTAAAAATACATCCACAGTCATGAACTTTTGGCGCACAAACTCGACACATTCTATATAAAACCCTGCAAATCACCATTTTGAGTATAAGCCATAAAGAGCAGTTTTGAAAGTTGGTGCTGCTTATTTTTCTCATGAGTACTTTTTTTTTTTGTTATATTATGTTAAAATAATAAGAAAAACTGTATCAGTTACATGGTATTTTTATGTTCTTTTGCCACTCACAGTTTGAAGTTTACGTACTTGATAAATCTGAGTTGATCATTGTAATCACCAATGTACTTATCCAGAGAGCACTTAGTTAAAGTACACACATATCCTTTCACAGCTTGTGTGAGCAATGTTGTTGTAAATAAATATTTCTACCATAAGAAAAGCCAATAACTTAAATGTGTTGGAAATTATTAATTGTATGTTTTTTATAATGTGTCTTGATCAAAGCATTGAAAGTTATATAGATTTCTAGCAATGCTGAACTTAATAAATGATACTTTAAATGAGGGTGTGGGCTGCCTCTCTCATTATTTTTAATCATAAAACACGACCCATTAATTTTACACAAATGTACCTGTGCTATATGCGTAATTAAACATTGGTTTCATTTGAAGTCAGCTTTAGATATTTTGCTATCTGATCTCATTCAGGTTAGCAGGTCCACAAATTTTTTTATACATATATATATGCATATATAAATTGTGTTATAATAATTATTTTGGGCTCTTTTGTGTTAATAATCACAAAAGTCTTATTCTTTCTCCCTCTCAATGAAATACCAGCATGTATCATCACCTTTTTCCATATTTCATACATGCAGTAAAGGAGTTTTCTTTATTTGTAAGTTTTAAAAAGAATGGTATAGGAACCAAATTTTTGGATTCATTTGATGTAAGACTAATAGAAGGACTTGCAAATTTGTTGTCATGGGAACTAGAATAAACATTTAACCTAATTTAGCTTTCATGACTATATACATTATATATCTGCACACTGGGTAGGAGTATATTGTGGCTGATTATTTTCTAATACTAGTAGCAGTCGCTCCAAAATTACACCATTGAGAAACATTGTTTTATATGTTCAGCCGTCTTTAAACTTCAGGAAATAAAATGTAAAAGCTATGTACTTAGAGCAAAACTATAAATCACCTGGCCATCATTAAAAAGCTTAGAAAACATTCTTTAATCAGTTGGGAACCTCGCTGTCAACGAAATGTTGGGGCTTAATCCCAATAACATCTCATGATGTTCGGCTAACTTAGGAAATTAATGTAAAACAGTCATTATTAGCTTCAAATATGTATTTTATAATAAAAGTATGATAATAAAAAAATGACATTCGATATACTAACTATACACCTGGAAAAAAGTTAAGCACCCCCGTGTTTTTTTCAAGTGATTCAGATTCGACGTTCTTGTGACTGATTATAAATTACCATTCAATCTAAACGTGTTTATCAAATGAAATTATGCATTATTGGGCACAAGAAAACAAGATTATCACCGTAAAATAATTTTTAATTTACATATCATGACATCAAAATATGGACAGTTTTCACGCTTAAAATTATCTTTAATAAGTATTGTCAGTGAAAGCTCAAAAACGTTATTGAATTGTCAAATCACGTTACAAAATGTCAAT
>NW_013666640.1:268050-269602 GCF_000517525.1 Limulus polyphemus | reverse complement strand
GCTTAACTTTTTTCCAGGTGTATAGTATAACCAATACTGCGGATGAAAGTACAATATAATATACCTTACTTAGAAAATATACACAAAATTTGTTGTTGAGTTAAAGTTGTACGATTAAAGTTCTTTGGAAATTGTAATCTTGCTCTCTTGACTAAAGAAAACTCAGTAAACCACCCCTAATATATAACCTCAGAAGCGAGTCAAGCTGTGACATTGTATATTACAGTTTAAATAATGTCGTAGTAACTTCCCACAGTACAACCAAAACCCAATGTTTACGAAGATACAAAGTAAAAAATAAAATAATACGTGAAACGACAATGATAATATAACAATGTTAAATGTAGTAATAAGAAAGCAACCCGCTAAACTTAATATTCTAATATTCTAAACTTAATAGTCTAAAAACTATTACCATCAGTATTATTTAGCTATTTCCTGAAATAAACACATAGAGCTGGCTACAGGAAGTAACAAATATCATTAAACCTTGTGTAAAAGCCGAAAAGAAAACTCAATCATTTAGAAAGTTCTGTGAAAATAATGATACATAGTAAGTAAAAATATAAGAGGCATTAATATGAAGAGAAAGTAATACACGAAAACTAATGTAACTAAATAACGACGTAATATCATGTTATATACGAAACTGTTACAGAGTTAGTATTAATTAAATATAATAATAAACTAACATGAATTAATATCGGTAGTGATTAGTAAATTAAAAGCTGCTTACTATTACCCTAAACAATATCCCAAAGAATTAAAAGTGTGTACGTGAAGGTCTTTAAACTTTCTAAACGCATAATTGATAGCAGTAAAACTGTTGAATTTCCCATAGAATTTGATAAATTTTGTGTTTAATTTGCGCAGTGATAAACCTCAGTAATGAAAAATGGGCGTCAATTTATGAGCTATATTCACGAAATCTTGTAACGATGAACAAATTATACTGTATCTAATAAGCTGAGAGTAATAAACTTCGAAACACATAATTTGTAGCAGTAAAACTGTTGAATTTCTCACATAATTTAATGAATTTTGTGTTTAATTTGCGCAGTGATAAACCTCAATGAAAAATGAGCTTCTATTTATGAGCTCTATTCACAAAACCTTGTAACGATGAACAAATTATATTGTCTCTAATAATCTTAGACATTGTAACATAGCTTGTTTCGAATATTCATATTTGGAAATGGAAAGTTTATAACTTCAAGTTTAAAGTGCCTATTTTATTGAAAATTCTGAGCTTGAATGTTTCGATTAATGTTTTTGACATCTAAATCCAGATAGTTTACATTATTTTAGTGGAAGAACTTTTGCCAGGCTATGTGTAGAAATTTTGATAATTCGGTGTAAAAATATCATTTGTATATCTAAAAGCACTACTGACGTGCTAAGCTTTACTATTGTATTTCTTAGTGAGGTTTGTAACGTATGAAAATTCGAGAGTAAACAATGCTCGGCATGGCCAGGTGGTTAGGGCGCTCGACTCGCAATCTGAGGGTCGCGGGTTCGAATCCCCGTCACACCAAACATGCTCGCCCTTTCA